>NC_086383.1:31249861-31549861 GCF_036588685.1 Mytilus trossulus | reverse complement strand
ACAAAGCATTTGGTTTAAAATACATGATTGGTTATTGAGACATCGTTGTTGTGGGCATTGGCATTATGTGGCCCCATGACACTCAAAATGTAGTTATCAGATCAAACTTTAATCATGGGCTTGACCAAAGGTCGGTTTTCTTGCATACTGTAGGTTTTCTTCTGGAACTTGTGGTATGAATTTTTCTGTGTGTATATTTAAATTCCATCTAAGATCAAAACACAAAACACAAGATTGAGTTTTATAATTCAGTCCTTAGTTTGACAAGGGGAATAGCTAGACATGCTCTTATTGAACGTACTTCAGAGCTTCTGGAGTCAATAACGTGTGTGGCGACAACATCAAATTCATGATTTGTTCGTCCAGTGAGATTAACAAAATCGATATCTGGACATCGAAATTAAGCTTTCTGACATCTTTTAACATTGACCTGGTTCTATCTAACAAGTCGTTAACATCCTTGAGGTTGAAGAATGTCGACGGAGAATTATGCTTAATGCTTTCAAAATCTCTTGCTTGAAGAATATTCCAACAAATCGATCAGAACAAAAACCTACTGTTCGTGGAAATAAAGATGTCATTGTCTATAACTGTATGTGTCTTGCGTTCATTGGAAACACCAATAAGTTTCTGCCTATTTGGATTCTGCTTCTTACAATCAATACACATACGGTGTGATTTTGTAGTAGAACCTATTGGCTGTTATTTGGTTTTAGGACTAAGGACGCCTGAAGAGCTTGGATGCTTTTAATATTTTCTGCGACAGTCACATTGTTGACTAATTTGTTAGCCTGAATTTCTCGTTGAACACTGGTTCTACATTTGAAGTAAATTGTGTCATATTCGTACATATGTTTGTTTAATATTGACTCTACACAGTTCCGCAATCAAGAATATAATATTGGTTGTCGATTTGTCTCTTTTAAATGCGTTTTCATACACATAAAGCAACTGAAATTGCGTGGGGTAGACATCCTTGCAGCAAAACATAAAAATGAAAATGAAAAAGAAATTATAATAATTAATTAATCAAAAATCGTTTAATCTTATTTAACTTTATTTGTATTTGTATTACTTATCTTACGGTGAACAATAATGCAACAAATTAAACAGGAGTAGACTCAACCATTTAACAAAGGGATGGGGTCGGGTAGGGTCAAACCATATGTTCCCCCTCAAATGCATTGACCGTTCAAATCAACAACCGACCCCCCCCTCCCTTTTATTCCGCCACTGAACAATATCTTTCCTAATGTACCAATATTAAACAGAAATTGAATGTATCCATACACATGTACACACGTTGATGACAAGAGCGTCATAATAATATATATATAATACGGTCACGGTAGTATGAATAACCAACGGACATACACGGTGAATGTCATAGAGTCCCTCTCTTGGACTGGGTGTGATATGTTATGTAAGACTCATTTCATAGTGTCTATGCCACTCGAGATGCATATTGATGCAGCATATTTCTAAACATGCGGTTTCAGTCCTGGAACATTTGTGATGTTCGAATGGTGGCTCTCATTGACATAAACCAAACATTAAGTTTCCTATATATCACTGTTTTGTTCATCTTTTCAATACCAAATCACCTTCAATGCCTTTTTTATTTAAATCCAGCGATTACTTGTGCTGAGTGTATGGTCTTCTGCCAATAAAACCCTTACAACCAGTTTTGCTCAATATACATTAAAAAAAAAGAAAAAAAAATATCTTGTATATGTTTACCATTCCTTATGAGTTTTCATTCCCATCAATATCATTTATGTAACACCTTATGTTTTTACCTGAAATATATATTGAAATGTATTTGTAATATATAATGAGAGGCTCCAAATTATTTATCTTTATTAAACAGCCTTATACATTGAGGCTTCGTCCTCTTATCTTGTTTAATATATATTAAGAAGGTATTGCCAACATAAATGTTTTTTTTTCACATTCTGAAATATAATACCATTGATAAAAAACAGATTCAAGAGTACAAAATTCATGCTGCTGGTATCGAATTTACACGGAGCCAAATTGAAGTATAATAAAATGTTCTTGAATCAAAATTGATTAAGTATAAAGTCGTATACCTGAATAAAAGCTTGCTTGTTAGCTGAACCGTTAATTCATTATAAGGTCAGGTATACTACCCTCTTTTCAAAGTAGCTTAGTCCAACAGTCAGTAAGATTTGTTATCTGTCGGAATAGTGTACTCTTTTTAAAAGTTGGGTAGTTTACCAAACCATAAAATGACTTTGCTGTTCAGCTATTAAGCAAGCTAACCAAAGGTATTACCTTTGGCTACACACTAAATGAAATCGGCTATACCTGTATTTTGTCAATTGTCTTCTGTTCTACTCCTCATATTGAAAACAAAATATCCAACAGAAAAAAATATTGAAAGAGGCTCTAACGTGGAATAAAAACATGGAACATTGTTCATCCTATTGAAATGACTGGAACTTTATGTCTATAAATCAGACTAAATTGCTGGCTATGATATCATAAACTCGAACATTATTCTGACTTTCTTTCTCCTTGAATGAAAACGAACCATTCTAGTTAAACAAAATGAGAAAACAAATCATGTTATTGTTGAGATTCGAAATGAACAAATGATAAGTATGTTGCCACAATTGAAATTAAATAAAATAAAATAATAATAGCAAGTTCTTTGTTTTGCACGAAGATTTAGATTCTCTTTATATTACATTTTAGTTATTATCTTTTTCTATAAAAGGTCAAGTTTTTTTTTATATTTTCTATCTTATTCCTTTTAACAAGACTAATATAATTTTAGTTTGTTTATTCATACTATCTCAATCTTTTTCTATGTGAGGATTTTGAACGGCCTTTTTTTTTCTTGAATTTAAGTTCAAAGTTGAAATTTTTACTTCTTCATTTATGCACAAGATAGACTACAGGTCAATTTTTTTTACAATTTTCACAAAACGTTTATATTTTCTTAATATCATATAATTTGTCATTACATTGTCTTTAAGTACCATATTACTGATTTTGACCGCGTTATCTGTTTTTTCATGAATTTAAGTTTTAATTTTCAAAATTGTGTTGCCATAGTCACGATAAGGAAGACTTCCGGTCATCTTTTCGGTAATAAAGCATATTTAAATATATTTTTTTTTAATTTTATTTTATAGACTATTATATAGGCGTTCAAAATTAGTGTAACGGACGCGGAGATCCGCCCTAGGTTTTAGGTTTTAGGTTTATACATTGTCTTTCAGTTATCTCCCTTGTCAGTAAAAAGTAAAAACACAAAAATACCGAACTCCGAGGAAAATTCAAAAAGGAAAATCAAAAATCAAAAGGCAAAATCAAAAGTCCAAACACATCAAACGAATGGGTAACAGTAAACGAACGAAATATACGAACTAGATCAGTGTGTAATTGGCCCAAAGAGGTAAATTTGTTGTGTTTTTGTATTATGCGGATATTGTGCTTGATTCAAATGTCATTCGAATATATTTTCTGTTTATTTTGACTGTTTTACTAAGGTTGTTTTCATTTTTCTTTGTAGTTTTCACGTAAACTTCGAACCAAGTACGAGGGTACCTGCGACACTATGCAGTATATTGTATTGTGTATTATACATTCATGCGTTTTATAATAATAAACAATAAGAATTTATTGGACTTGAACTTTGAGACCCAACTACTACTACAGTGAAAACTCTCTACACAGTTTCATACCTGATGTGATGCGTTAATTTAACACGTGTGATTTGGCAGTGGCTATTGACACATAACTTACGTAACAGTGAACATTTGTGCAAAAACAATCATAAACGAATCCAAAGTGTTTGTTACATTTATTCTTCATATAAATTGCGATTACAACAGAAGAAGAACAGTGGAAGCTGTCAAGACTGGGACATAGCCTTCTATTATTTACAGAAATAAATTGATATTATTATTAATATGACTATTGATTTAGCATAATTGACAAACTTGAAATTTCATTGCGCCATTGTTGCATTTTTAGATGTTTGTGTAGTTTGATGAATGTTGGTAATACCATTGAATATTATTGCATTTTTTATAAACTTGTCATAGCAAGTCATATTGATATTTTGCCAAAGTGAATTTGTCATTTTTATTGCTTATTATTTTGTCATATTGATGCATAGGTTTTGAATGTTGATTTATTTGAATTATGTGCATTTTGATTCTGTATATATCATATTGTATTATAATTATTCATGTCTAGTCCTGGTGAGGAACCACGCGTTACGCGACACCGCAAAATGACTGAAAAGGGTTTATTCTGGCAATTAGACACTCTTCAGCAAAATTTAAAAAAAGCTATATCAGCTTGGCACTCGAAACACAATAAGTTAAGTATTCTCTTGAGTGACAGTGATCATTTAGCAGAAATACATGCCACTAGAGACTCATTAGTAAAATGTATGAGTAAAATTGAGGACATTTACAAACATTTATGTCGTTTGCTAAGCGAAGTAGGCTCTTCATCGGAACATTCTCAATCAGCTCGCGAAATCGGAACTGATATTTCTCAGAAATTTGAACAGTGTGAAACGGATACTGCTACTATTTTAAAAGAGATTGCTAAACGCATACAATGTATTGATGAGGTAAAAAGTGAAAGGTCATCTAGGCGTTCTAGTCGATCGAATCGTTCAGTGTCTGAAAGGTCACATGTTTCGTCTCGAATATCAAATGCGTCTAAATTATCTGAAACTGCTGCAAGAGCCGCTGAACTTAAAACAAAATTGAAATATATTGAAGCTGAATCGAAAGCAAAGTTAGATCTTGATAAAATTCAAATTAGGCGTGAGTTAGAAACTGCAGAAGTAAAGTAAGAAATACTCGAAGGAGTAAGTCAGGGTGGCTCAGTGCTTGATGATGCTAAAAAATATTTACCACAAGCCGATATATTGACAAACTTTTTAAAGACTGTAAGTGCTTCACATGATCAAAACCAAAATTCAAGTGTACCTAACATTTATCGTCTTCTGTGCCTTTTACTAGTGATACAAATGTTAACTATGCGATAAACCAAAATCAACCAGTTGTTGCACCTTTTGTTAGCTCCTCAGGTCTAAATCCGGATGTAAATGAATTTGTTCCGATTCAAAGAGAAACAAGTAGTTTCAGAGCGATGGATCACGTACAAACCGATTCTGTGCATGTGGATTTACCGAAAACCGAAATGCCAATTATGCCAAAAACAATAAGCTCAGATGTGGTTACTGACTTAGCCAAATCTTTTGCCGACCAAGTTAACTTGAATAGACTTCCTCCGCCTGAACCTCCGATATTTAATGGCGATCCATTAAAATATTCGTCATGGAAAGTTGCTTTTGAGACCTTTATTGCGCGAAGGAACATACCACCTTTAGAGCAGATCCATTACCTACGTAGGTATGTTGGAGACTCCGTTCGTGAAGTAATCGAAAACTTTTTCCTTATTGCAACATATGACTATTATTTTGATGCTAAAAAACTGTTAGACCAAAGGTATGGTGACCCGTTTATCGTTGGTAATGCTTTTCGTGACCGACTAGAAAAGTGGCCTAAGATAGCGTCTCGTGATAGCTTAGGATTGAGAAAATTTTCAGATTATATTAAACAGTGTCTTTCCGCAATGAAAACGATCAAGAATCTGAACGTTCTTAACGATGATCGTGAGAACCGAAAACTTTTATCAAAATTTCCCGACTGGATAGTTACACGATGGGGACGAATTGTCGCTCATTATAAAAGTGATCATCATACATTTCCCTCATTTCAGACTTTTTCTGTGTTTATTGAACGAGAGTCAACGATTGCCAACGACCCTGTTACTTCTCTCAACTCTCTTAAAACAGATAGTACACCACGAAATACGGACACAAACTTTCGAAGTGTTAAAAATGACCGTGATACACCACGCAGAAATGCATTTGCAACGGAGACAAAGTCGACTAGTTATGATAGGACCAAAGAAAGTAACTCCGGTGCTAATAAGAATTGTTTGTTCTGTCAAAAGGCTGGACACATACTTGATTCATGTAGAAACTACCTTGCAAAATCTGTACAAGAGCGTAAAGAATTTGCTAAGAGAACAGGCTTGTGCTTTGCTTGTTTAGGCTCTGGACATTTATCGAAACAGTGTAACAAACGCACAACGTGCAGCATTTGCACAAAACGACATCCGACAGCCTTTCATGGAGATGTAGTAAAACAATATCCGAACAATTCAAAACAACCTACACCTTGTAATGAGGAAAAGGAACTTTATAAGTCTCAAACTGGTGCGGTTTTAATGAGCATAACCGAGTCATATGGAAAAAGTCCGATGATTGTTCATGTGTATCTCTCTCATACTGATAACCAACAACATGAAATACTAGTGTACGCACTCTTAGATACTCAGTCTGATACTACGTTCGTTTTGGACAATACACGTCAAACTCTTGGACTTTCTGGTGCCGACGTGAAGCTGTCATTATCAACCATGCATTCACAGAATTCAATAGTCGATAGCTGTAAGATAGATGGATTGATAGTAAGGGCTTACGATAGCGACATGAAGATAAGGTTACCGTCTACATTTGCACGCGACATCTTACCGGCAAATAGAGCACATATACCTACTGGTGATATGGCGAGAAGATGGCCGCAGTTAGAGAAGATTGCCAGTCAGTTGATGCCAGTAAGTGATTGCGAATTCGGACTACTTATAGGTTATAATTGCGCCCGTGCATTGACTCCTAGAGAGGTGATTCCGACAACTGATGATGGACCTTACGCACAGAAAACAGACCTCGGATGGGGTATAGTTGGTATTGTGGATCCGAGCTGCATTGATAATGCATTAACTACACATTCTCACAGAATGATAGCGTTTGAAAGCCATGTATTATTTACTATTAGAAATTGTACAAAATTAGTAAGTCCCGTTGAAGTAGCGCGAATGATGGAACTCGATTTTTCCGAACGAACTCATGACAAACAGTCTATGTCATTTGATGACAAACGTTTTTTGAACATTCTTGAAAGCGGAATCAGAGTAAATGATGGACATTATGAAATGCCCTTGATAATGCAATGCAATACATGGAATAGTTTCACCTCAATATATATAGCAGTCATTATTATATACTCGTTAGTTGTGCTAACAACTAGCACAACGATCAGAAAACTGACACCGCAGTTGAAACATAAATCGAATACAGTAGAACAAAAACTTTGATATCGACAGTATACGGCTCAATATTTGTGTCTCTAATTGAGACATATAAGAATGTTGCTGTTCAAGCATTCAAGGCAACATAGATATCTGTTAAGCTCTTAAATATAGAAATCATTTTCCACCTTGAAGATTGCAATCGTTATTGTTTACTCATCGACCGTTGACCACTAGCCAAACGAACAGAATTTGAATCGACCGTTGACCACTAGCCAAACGAACGGAAATTGACACAATATTTGAAGCATAAAACCTTTCTTGTCAAACATATATAAGAGCAACACATGTAATGTTCGAAATGTATGGCTCATAACGGGTGCTCAATACAAGCCTCAAAGGCAGATGAAATTACTTATATATCCACCCACCATATTTTACAAATGCAAATTAAAATAGCTTGGTAATAACTAACTACTAGGCTGGTGGTACCCTTGGGAAAATAAATCTCCACCAACATTGGTATCGACCCAGTGGTTGCAAATAAACTCATCATAAATACCAGGATTAAAATTTTATATTGACGCCAGACGCGCGTTTCGTCTACATAAGACTCATAACAAACAAGCATTAACTGTTCTATATAACTTTAATGTCTAAAATTAAATAACCATTTTGCATTTCATGACATGACAATACACACAATTATGCAATTATGTAATTCATCAATGACGGTGTAAAATCTCATGTAACCATTTTTTTTTTAAAATTTCAGTCCGTAAGTAGCAAGTTCAAGTTTGATTTAGAGAAGTATATACTGAAACTGTAATGCAATACACATAAGTAACTGTTAAATAAGGACATTGTTTTCCCTTTCAAATATTACAATGGTTATGTCCATGGATTTATGAGTTTTGAACAGCGTATACTACTGTTGCCTTTATTTATCAATATCCTTTATTTATTGTTGACCACAACGAGCAAATCGAACAAAACAATGACACTATATTTGGAGCATAAAAGCAGTCTTGTCACGCATACATAAGAGGAAGAAATATGTTGTCTATAGTATATGGCTACCTATGGTGTTTCTCTACATGACACATATATCTTACTGTTCCAGTCTTCAAGGCAACAACAATCATTTATTCATCAAAACATCATATTTTACTTATAAAAACTTTTTTTCTGAAGGTATATAAAGAGCGCATAGCAACGGAAGCTTCATTATTTTTGTATTCGTTTGTTAAAGAAGAGGACGAAAAATAGAAAGAGGGACAGTCAAACTGCGTACTATCAGTGAGCCCTTTTCGAGAAAATAGATCAAACTTTAAAAAAAAAGAAAAATAATACCTTATCTATGACGAAGTCAAATTGAGTTTTCTGCAGAGTAAGATGATTACCCTGATCCAATATTGTCTTTTTGAATTCAAAAAAAAATGTTAATAAGAAAATACAAGTAAATATATAGTGCATAACGTAATGCTTTATTAGTCATTACAAATATGGCCATATTTTTATTGGCTAATACGAGGGGGTCAATTTACTCTATCACATGGCTGAGAGGGTGACCATTACATGAAATATTTTGAATGTTACCCTCTCGTCTAGACCAATCAAAAATCGACAATTCAAAGGACAATGAATTGCATTTACATCAAGTAATTGAATACAATACTTAAGTTTTACATTTTAGATCAGATTTTATTATTCAACTGTCAAAATAAAAATAAAATAAAACATCTTGCTTAATTTATTTTTCAATTACCCGTAACGTTGTTTTGTTCGTGACGTCATATAAAATACTTTTGAAATAATATTAATCTGTAAAAGACAATAATGATAGGACGTTCAGAATAATAAATTAAATAACACATAGCGGAGAGGGTGATAGAGCAGATTAGTTCCCCTTGAAAAAGCAATGTTTCCTCGGGGTATCAATCTGCTCTATCATCATCTCATCTATGCGGTATTCATATAGTGAGACCAATAAGACATTGAAGGTCAGTGGGATTGAAAGAAGCGAAAATCCAAAATGTCTTATAATCTGTTATGTATTTAGGAAAAAATGCAAATATGTATTGTACACAATTTGAACGTTTATATCCCATACTATGAAGGTTCATTTGTTTGAAATTTGTAAAAGAAACATGCATGCATACACGTTACCAATAACATAATTCATGAACTGTAGATTGATGTGCAGCAGTAATGTACCATTTTCTACTTTGTCTGATACCTGCTGTAAAATGGTTCCTCTAGAGTTTTCATATTCCTTAAATGTTTGTATTCAAATGGATGCCACGCAATATTTTAAGCGGAACGAAAAGTAAAAGTACTGTTGATGGGGTCATTTAATTACCAGTACTTATCTTAATATATATGTATATTTGTATGTTGTTTATTTCTAATGATGTTTCTGTCAATCATTTAGAAATCTGGCTACATGTCAGGGACAAATAGAGAAAAAATCGATACCAAAGTTTGTTATAACATTAAATGTTGCCTTGTAAACAATGCGCAATGTTTAATCCTTCCTTTCTTCTTTCCAAACACTGCACGACGGAACAAATAATCTGAACCTATAAAACAAACAGTGGTGTACTTTATAAGTTATCGTTGAACCAGCATATGATTTTGCGATCTACAATTGTCCTTTTATCGAATACCAATCTACAAAATGTAAGTAGATAAATAAGTAAGTTGGTCTACACATATTTCATATTGTTTTTGTTTTATTTACATATGTTGTTTCAGTTTCTGTACACGTCATTACACTGAGCTGGTCAGAATCTGAATTGTTGATTATACGCTAAAATAAAAACAAACTTGTATTGAATGTTTATAATTTCTATTATTTTTAGTGACGTATGGTGCGACAAGTGCCGTAAGTAAGTATCCTAAATATACAACGCAAATATTTTCCATCAAATAAAAAAGAAAAGGTTATTATACTAGCATATCACTAAAACGTGATAGCTCGTTTTGAAAAGCGTTTAGATAGAAAGTTAACGATGTTTATAAAAAATATTCTGACGAGGTTCAGGGAATGATATCAACTATAAAGGAGAGTAATTTCAATTAAGAACATACTTTTTCGTTCATTGACATTTAAATGTTTTATGTGTTATATATATCATCTAAAAATATATATGTTGATATGTACTGATTACCGTAAGCCAGAATACAGTTTACATATTCTGTTGATGAATGATATGTTTTTGTATTTCATCTTGAATTCCTAAAGTATTTACTAAAAGTTTGTAACAGAAAGTGCTGCAATAAATATGCTCAAAACAAACAAAAAACGAATATAGTAGAGTTTCCTAAAGTATTTACTAAAAGTTTGTAACAGAAAGTGCTGCAATAAATATGCTCAAAACAAACAAAAAACGAATATAGTAGAGTTTTTTTAGTATGAATTATGAATAAAGAATTAAGTCCCCAAATATTTCCAACATAATTTCATTTTATAAAACTTGTACATTTAAATATTACAGATATATGTCCTATATCAAAAACGTATAAAGCAGTAGAGAAAACAGAATAATAGTTTTCCAAAATATAATCAACATGTTTTCGATTATGTATGAAATAGTGTGGTAACTGATGAGAAAACTATAATTTCAATGACAAAATACTTATCATTTAGTATATGTAACTTTTTATTTTATGTTGAATATAATAGTTGTTTCCACTTGTTCCGTTGTTCATAACGTTTGATGCTGTCTGTTTTCGACTTTTTTTTAATAAACTTTGCACCTGGAAGTTCGGAATTTCTGTTGTACTTTTACGTTTGAACATAAAACGTAAAATATATTACATATACATTTACTGTAATTAACAATGATTAACATGATTATTTATAATTGCTGCAGAGTTTGAATTAAAACATTGATGAGGTTGATGATTTTAAATATCAAATCAATAGCAATAGATAACTGCAATCCATATTTCGCCGTAAACTGTCGGTTTTATCTTGATATTTCCTAAATATTATGTATTATATGTTTCGTGTAAAACTGTTTGTCTGATAGTGGATTTTTATGTTGGGCGTTACATCATGTACATTGTCAGTGTATAATCGACTAATGCATTTGAATGTTCCATTGGCATCTTTTTCATTATTTTATGTACAAATCAATAAATGAAAAGTAAAATGTTAAGCAACACCTGAAAACTTCTGAATTAAAGTCTCATTTAAATGTTCGATTACGCCAAATCTGTCCGTTGCATGGTGTTATGGTAAAACAGCTTAACCTTATATTACCGGTAAAATCAGTTGAAAAGGGTCGATCGCATCAGATTGAAAAAGGAACAAAGCGCACACAGAATTAAACATTTGTTGAATATAAAACCATCGATTTTATTGTCTTTGCATTGTTCGTTTTTTCCGTTCTATACAGTACAAGGACAAATCAAATGCATATTTGGATATGTATATATCTATAAACAAAGTTTATACTTTCATATTATTTGCCATCTTAATGTTCAGCTAGTGAAGAAGCATTTGATACCGTTTTAATTACTTTTAAATATCGAAACAACGACGACTGCATTACAAAACACATTTCTGCGTCTTCCGAATGCCCCAAAAAGTCTACCGAATGATCAACATACTTCATTAAAATCAAGATGAATATGATATTGTTTTATTTTTGTTTCTTCTATTATTTTCTTTAGATCTGGCATTATATACATTTTTTTAAGAAAAAAACAGCTAAAAAAATTAAACGAATACCTACCGGTCATGTGGTTAGCGTTATGGAGATGATAACAGAATCATCGTCTAGAAAAAGTTTTACATTTACCGGATCAGCTCACTAGGCCATGCTCTATATTGTACTTGAACTGAACTTGTATATCTGCAGCTGACATAGTTAATCCCAATAGTCAGCATTTAGGTGATTACATGAATATCAATTATATGGTCATTTTCATAAATTCACTATTCACAAAACTCAGACTTTTAAAAAAAAAATGAGGATTTTCTAATCCAAGGCATATATTACCTTAGCCGTATTAGGCAACATCTTTTTGAAAAGTGGGTCTACAATGCTCTTCAATATTTTACTTGTTTGGCTTATTTTTATCTGAGAGTCACTGATAAGCCGTATACACCATTGGGTCGTTGCCACTGCTGGTGCGCGGATCGTTCCAGAGGGTGTCATAAGCCCAGTAGTTAGTTATTTGACATGACTATCAATTATATTGTTATTTTTATAAATGTCCTATTCACAAAACTTTGGATTTTTCCGAAAAACTACAGATTTTCTTATCCCAGGCAACCCTTAGCCGTTTTTTGGAATTTTGGGTTCTTATTGCTCCTCATTTTTGTACTTGTTGGCTTTTATAACTATTTTGATATGCTCTTCACTGATGAGTCTTATGTAGACGAACAACATGTATTGTGTATTAAATTATAATCCCGATACTTTTGATAACTATTAAGCCTTGTTAACTCGGTACCTACATGAATTAGCAATTAACATGTGTATAGCATTTTAAGAGTTTTAAAAGCTGCTTTTAAATGTTCCGTTTACAAAGGTTTTGGGGACATACACTTATGAGGAAAAATATTTTATAACAAATTGCTCTTCGAAAGTAGATCATGAAAATGACCAAGTTCAAAAGTAAATATATATTCATGTTGAAAACATTCTCGGTCGTCTTTTTACGATCACCATGTGTTAAATATATATACTGGTATTTTCAACGTATTGAAATAGAGTGTCGTTTACGAATCGTCAATACGCTTTCCATTAATTACATTTGGAAAATCCAAGACATATTTAGAATGTTACTGACGTTCGTATGTAGTCGGTGTTTACAAAGTCAGATTACCTTGATGTATTGAATTCAGTTTTTAATACATGTACCTAGTGTCATTATAATCATTATTATTTTAGTATTACTATTTTTATTACTTAATGCAAATTGAGTGGGATATATGATTGTCTATATATACTTCTGTGACTGTATCTTACATTAATTTGTAGGATCCTTTACTATAGATAATTTAGCTGATCTGTAACAATAACATCTTCATGCCTTATATATCATGTACTGTAGTACGCCGCTAGATTAAAACTGACGTGGAAAGGTAACACATGCCCACCGCAAGCTCTTTTTTTGAGAGCCCAGGTGGTCGGGTGGTCTAGCGGGACGGCTGCAGTGCAGGCGATTTGGTGTCACGATATCACAGTAGCATGGGTTCGAATCCCGGCGAGGGAAGAACCAAAAATTTGCGAAAGCAAATTTACAGATCTAACATTGTTGGGTTGATGTTTAGACGAGTTGTATACTTTATGTACACAGCCATGTATCACCATCATTGATGGCGATCCGATGGATACATCTGTTGTAGGGTTGTCACTGACTCAGACGTACTCATAATTAAATGTATACACATACGTGGCGCCAGAAAAGTTATTCTTCGAAAATACTTTATATACCAAGGCAGTACATTGTTTTATCAATGTATATTAAGATTGACAAGGCTCAAACCAGAGAAGATGAAACCAAATTTGCTGCTACTCCGAACATGATATTACAGAGTTATGTATTTTCTAACGAACATATTTACTTATGTACACCCGGTAATACATTACTACTGATCTAAACATGCTAAATGAAAGAGTAAGTATGTGTACAGTTCGGGTCTGTATACCTCAATTTATCATACAATACATTAAAAGTACAGACAAACCCTGGTATCTGACTGAACGTTCTTACTCCTTGTATTAAAGAAAAACATGTGTGGTATTCGATCATTGGGATTGTGGCTTGTTAAGACACTGTTTTCAAGTAAAGCACGTTGAAAAAATTAACAGTCACAATTATCTTTTAAGCAATCTTTGTACATTTTTATCAACAGTGTCATACGTACATAAATTACCCCAAGTATGGTACGGTACATACACCTCTCTTAAAACGTCAAGCGTCAATTATGGTATAAGTGGCGGGAGATAAATATAACAATATATTAGTTCCCTGGTTTCGGACTGCACCCTTAGAACCAGAACATCCGAAAAATGTTTTGTTATACTTAGTATGCACAACCCACATCATCATGGTTTAAGTGGGCTATTCCATGATACTTGATAGGTTGATTTCCCAGGTAGTTATAGGTGGTGTTTATGTTCAATATTGACGACTAGCACATGCGCAGTTAATGTTTATAAATAGATGCCCATAGTAGACGAATGAAAAGTTGTGAAGCATAGGTAAAGGAGACAAAGTAATGTGATGTGGCCTGCTACAATGTATAATACCTATATAAAGAAACTATTATGGCGAGAACCAGGAAAATGACAATGCCAAGAGATTGAAAGAAAAGATCATTTCAGGGTCCGCGTTTGGTCAACAGCAACACGAATTCATACTTATATTTTCTTATTACAAAACAATAAACAAATACCAACGATTGAATAAAGAAGAGTGTCTGTATAACAAGAAATGTTTGCATATCACTTAACACGATGATGACTGCTGTACCCATATTTTGACTGTTTTATTTATTATGTCTGTTTGGTTCACGCATCATTGTAAATATAACGGAATTTGATAAGACTGTCATCAAAGTAAGAGGTTTAGCGCTTTTAAACTAGGTTTAATCCACCATTTTCTACATTTGAAAATGTCTGTACCAAGACAGGAATATGACAGTTCTTGGCCATTCGTTTGTTATCTGTTTTGTCATTTGATTTTGCCATGTGATTATGGACTTTCCGATTAGATTTTCCTCTTAGTTCAGTATTTTTGTGATTTTACTTTTTTTAACACAATTATACCTAACACCTTTTTTACCTTATCTTAACTAAATTTAAGTTCAAGTTCTAAGACAGTTATAAGTCGCAGTTCCAGCAGCAACTTCAGTTATAACTCAGTTTTCAATTAGACAAGCACATCAAGTCAGTTTTGAACGTACACATTAACAGAGGAACAGTCTAGACGAAGAACAAAATTCGAAGGATACTATTAACGGGGTAATTGAAATCATTTATCAACGGTATTCATAATAAAAAACAGAAGAAAACAGTATCTAAATAATTTTCTCCGAGTATTAGAAATACAAATTATTTGCTATTTTCAGATCTAAAATTATATTGACGTTTGTAAACGCGAACAATGTTGTTTGCAACAAATTTGTTGTGAACATAAATTTTGTTTAATACTTACTGTTGGTTCATGTATTTTCGTGGGTACGATATTGTGTGGGTTGAGAAGAAGGTAAGTTTTCGCGGATACTTTTGTCGAATTCTTCGTTTTTCTTCATAGAATGATTGTAATTCATGTAACACATTATTATGTGGTTCACCTGTATATAAGGTATCTTATGAATTTTAATGAATCAAAAGTAACTTTTTCACTTACATTCACGACAAATGAAATAAGTAGATACTTGTCTCATGGACAATACAAGTCTTTCTTTGTTTTATCACTATACGTTTAAATAAGAAAAAAACCAACTTAAGTGTGTTAAACTAACAAAATGACGTTAAGTGGAAATAGTATGAGTGTAAACATAACACATAATGACTGTTTGTGCTTTGTTGTTGTCATCTGTATCATGTATTCTATTTTCAAGAGGCAACAGGAACATACCCCTGATCAAAAATCTTCAATCAATGAAGCACAAACAAATCCGTGTTGCAAAATAAACGGAGGGAAACACATCAAGTATAAGAAGAAGAACAGAAATACTTAACTGCAACAAAAGAAAACAACACAAACATACAAAGAAACGGACTATTTGATAACAACTGCCATATTATTGACTTTAAGAGAAAAAAGGGTTGGCTGAATCTCGTTTTTTGGCTAGTCAAACCTCTCCTTATATATAATTTTTGAAAATACCAATACAAGGACAATACTACGTGACATAAATACAGTACAAATAAAGGCAAGAATACACTACTATTCTGACATTAGCTTAATCGGACAAATAGGTATTACATGTAACCATCTTTGAAAATGGTTACTGGAATATTGAATCAGATTAACAAAAAAAATGGGTTTCTATCTTATTTCATCCATTTCAAATTATTTCAATACAGACAAATAGATTCCCTTGCGTTCGGTCATTCAAGATAGTTCAAGACCAGGTTAGCCTCCGTCAAACTAACCCTTGTAAAGTAAATCACGTAAGCAGAAAAGCAACCCGATATAGATTTATCTTCAATCCATGTCATGCGTAATCGATTTTCGTAAAAAATATTCACAATTAAAATCACTTAATGACAAATAGATAATAAAATGAGTAAATTTTAGTTATTGATTCAATACATTTTTAAAACAACCTAAAAGAAAGTTCTCCATGTTGTGCTTATAGAATTATACAAATACTTGAATTGATTTTAATTGATGCATTTCCATGATTTTTTTCTCATTCTGATGAAATTGTGTTTGTAATTACACATTTTTATTTTTAATATGCTTTGAAATGTTTCAGTCTTCACAGAAATCACGTCAATCAGAAAAAATAAAACAAAGTCAGAATGTAACAAGGCTAAATTCGCATATAATAAAGTCATATAGAGAATGATTTTGCCGATATAAAATAATTCTTTCTTACTGTTGTCTTTATATTTTCGAGATGAATCTATTGAACGTAGATTTCAATATATTTGATTTTTTTAATGTTTTATGCCATGTTTATGATGTTTTCTGTTATTGGAACACGGGATATGAATGCGACATAAGTTCAGTATAATAAATTTAAATGTTATATGTATATATAATTTCCTGTGATAATCTAAGTTCGTTTTTTAAAACTCTCGGCTTTTGCTTTATAATGTTGGAATCTTGAGTAGTCTTCAGTGTAACAAGTTGTGTATGATTTTTAAGTATATTCAAATGTTTATTATTATTTTTTAATGACGTTGAAAGGTTTGTTTCATTTTTTAGGCATTGACGTAAATTGGTGACCCCCGAAGCTGCCTTTGGCTTATAAGTCAGTTCTTCTATGTTGAAATGATTATGAAATGAGATGATAACAGAATAATCAGGAATTTACCGTTGATTCATCTTAATATCAATATGAAACTGCATGCAGAGTATATTTCTCCCAGTAGATATTCCCGAACATACTTCATATAATGATTTCCATGATATAGGACTGCTGCTGGTAAGGGAAAAATCGATCCAAGAGTTCAAGGAGGTGAAGTTGAAATCATCTCTTTCATAATTTGATGAACCAATCACGAGTAAGTTGACCTTTTAGGAATATTTGTTTCGCAGATGACCACGGATATGTACTATAATGCCATATCCTTTTTACCAAAATTTATGTCACCTACCTAATTGGACTTATACATTGTGTTTGAACCAACTTGAGCAACACAACAGGTGTAATATGTAGATTAAGATCTGCTTTTCATTTCAGAGAACCTGAGATCACCCCAGTTTTTGAAAACATTCATGTTGCTATTTCTTTTGTTTTCTCGGTTATATTTTATACACATTGGACTTTGGTTTGTTTGTGATCGTTTTCTTTGATAGCCATTGTGTTGTCATTTTATTTTTGACTTATTACATGTAGTGTGCATGTCCCTTTGATATCTTTCTTTTAAGTGTTATGTATATACTGATGTCGGTATAAGAGAGTAAATTACATGTGTATTTTAAACGAATAGTATATAATAAAATTTCTAAATATGTGTGTACTTCTGTTCTTTCTGTGTCAGCTTAACAACCTTTTTAGATTTGTTTTTCTCACATGAACAAAACACATGTACATTGCGAGGTGAACTGCTCAGCATGTATCTACATGTACATATAAGGTTTGACTAAAGGATGTTTGCTTGTCATGTATTGGAATTTTTGTCAGATTTTCGGAATCCTCTGGTTTTATTCTTTTGAAGGCCTTGACAAATTTGCCAACTGACCCCATTTTCTTTTTTATAAATCTTTTACCTGAATAGCCATCATGTCAACGATAAAGCTATGAAAAGTCAAGAGAGAACATGTTTCCGCCATCATTTCAATGGTTAATATCCCCAAAAGGTAGCACATTGACTTATATATTTTGTTGGCTCTTTTAATAATCCCCTATCAATATATACTAGTGTTATGAAAATCATGTTTTTAACGGAGAAGCGAACTACTTTAAACTTAATGTTCTAATTACCTTAGCTGTCTATTGCAAAAACTTTTATGAATTTTCGGTCTTCAATGCTTTTCAACTTCATACTTTATTTGTCTGTTTTAACATTTTTAAAATACCTTCTCTCAAAAACTTGAGGTATATTTTCCTTTATGCCTATCCAAGTACTTAAGAAAGTACTAAGTTCAAATTACTGGGTAAAATATTTTGCCCCATAACACTAACTTGTCTTGTCATATAATAATTCAATAGCTCATTAAAGATCTTTTAACAAATGTAAGCAGTTTTTTATTTGTTTTCATTCGATCTTTAGGGAAAATAAACTTTATATTGTATGGCATTAGTTTAAAGTATCCAACATTCATATTTCTTAATTGTATCTAAATTTGCGATGAATGATCAATTCATTTAATTTTAAGAGTATTTTCGGAAAATGTATTTAACTGTCGCCATTATCACCGTCTTATCACTCATCGGGTTTGAAAAATGTATTACAATCAGGCTGATTGGTAATGTGAGTTTGACGTGAAGACTGATCGGTGACTGATCGATGACCCCTGAGTGATACAATAGACGATTAAGGTTGAACGTACCGTACGTGCCTGTCTTCTCGCTTTCGCTATAACTATATTGAGAGCTCGATTCTTCTTATTGAAATTTTCCAATTAAATTTTAACCTTTGAAAAAAAATAAAAAATCTTTCAATCAAAACATGCCAATTGAATAATAATTAGTGCAACACATCAGAACTCATTGTATTGACTATAACTTTTGCAATGCCATTTTGGTCTTTCATAATATTATAATTCATAAACAAATACAGCCAACCTATTGCTTATATTTGGGGTCTAAGAAATAGCACAACATCTAGATCATGATGTCAAGGTCAGTAGACGGCAATTTGATATTTACACATACTATATATTTGGGTTTATTCGTTTGATAGTAAACAATAAGTTCTGATTTTGCAAATCTTTCTGATCTCCCCCCATCGCTCAAATCAACAGCTGTGTCATAAGTGGACGTTTCTGTGTCGTACATTATCTTGATCTTTACATGCAGTTTTGAAGAACAATGAGATGATAATATATCTTCTTCCACTTCAAGGCTGAAGTAATTTCGTCATTTTATCTCTCATGTGACATTTTCAAATGTATGACTTATGTGATTTTGTTGTTATCTTGAACTCAGAGCAAATATGTTTATAAGAGCAAAACGACAATTCAGACATCACACACATACTTCTCCTTACTAATGATGCCTTAATGATGCCTTGTGCTACAACACATCTGTTATTGATTTGACATATGAATTAGTAACAATATGTATCCGAGTATTTTCAGAAGAATATATCTGCGAAAATAAATTTAAATATTAAAAATAATACAGGGGATATATATTGAAGGCACCAACATATTTCATTGCAATCATCAATTAATTAAAGATACATGCATTAAGTAGACCACTTTAAGGCTATGATTGTTAGTGATTTATATAATGTTATTTGAATACACATTTGATAAAATGTCTGAAAATTTTAATAGCAGTTTTAAAATCAATCATTATTTTCAATATAAAATCTAATCTTAATATTTGTTTATCTTTTGGTGAAAAATAATCAGACGATAAACAATATTTATAATGCTATCGAGTACAATATCTATATTAAAATACACATTTTTGTAAATATTAGGTGATATCCTGTTTAAAACACACTACGATTATTTAAACGTTAGCTACATCGGTGTAATCATATTACACGTAAAATATACAAATGTCCGTCAACATTATACATGTATTTATTGTATTTATTGTAAACTAAAGTTTGTTTAACATAAAATAACACATAATGTTTAAATTGTTCAAATACAATCTCGTCAATCGTTTACATACACTAAATATCGTACCTGATTTAAAATTAGAAATCGCTGTCATGTGATACAATCACCTGTCATACCTGTGATTTTGATTAAATCCACAATGGCTCAAGCTGCGTCTAAAACCTGCGAGGTTTGTGTGAGTGCCCCTGGGTCACACTATTGTATAGACTGTGAAGAATACTATTGTGAAAATTGTAAGTTTGTACATAATAGGCAGAAGTTATCGAGAAATCATCAATTTCAGAAAGCCTCCGACAGTATCCCGGAAGGTAAATCTAGATGTAGTGTACACAAAGAAGTATTATCCCTAATTTGTAATACATGTAATGCACAGATATGCACACGTTGTGTGACAGAAAAAAAACACAATGGGCATACATTTTCCCAGATTGTTGATGTCATCGTTCAACTACGTGGAGATAATGAAACGAAACTTCGTGGCAAGATAAATGAAGCAAATCAAAAAATAAAGAAGATTGAGGAAAGCTTGAATGTGTTTGATAATTCCGTGGAGTCTGTTATAAAAGCCATCAACGATGAAGGCAACATGATTAAACGCATGGTTGATAAATCTGTAGCTCAGATCATTGCCTTAGTGAAAGAACAATCCAAAAAGGAGAAAGACAAACTGATGAATATGTTGTCAGATGCTAAATCCGTGCTTGTTGGTGGACACACCTTAGACAGAAAGAGAAATGAACTAGATAAGACCCGACAGGATGGAAGTTTGGTACAAAAGATCAATATTCTGAAAGAAGAAATTGACAAACTACATATCAATTCTCTTCCAGAGTTTCCCAATATATCCTTTAGTCGCAAATCTGTAGCTGAAGATGACATTAGACAACTGATAGGGACATATAATATTAGGTAAATGAAAAAATTATGCGATGTCTTTTAAACTGCTACATTTTTCATCATTTACCTTGCAAAAATTTCAAATATAAGGTGAAATTATTTTTAAAGTTATTATATACATTGTAGCAAGAAATGATTGCCAAACACACATACCACAACTTAAGATTGAAAGCTTGAAATATACCTACTCTTTTTCAATAGAACTTCAATAAACACGTTCTTTTAAGTAAACTAAACTATATTGGTAACTACTGACGTTGACAGTGTTTTCCGATTAATGAAGTGCTTAAAGTAATAAATTAACACCGTCTACAAGTAATACAAAATATAATTAGATAGTTACTCTCACTTCTCATGCATATCATCCGTACGTATCAGCCGATATAACTTGAAGATGACTTTTTTTTTGAAAAATTAGGTGACTAATAGTGCAAAGGTAATCACTGACTAAAATTCGAAAATAAAACCTAATGTTTTTCTAATAATTTTAGTGCTTTTGGTATGGAAGCGTGAACAAGTTTACGAAAAACATTAATTTGAAATGCAAAAAGAGACGTCAACGTAGTAACTGTTGTATTATACAAACTTTATATTTTAAAAAAATGACACGTCGCACGTAATCATAATACTATTTGCATAGATGACAGATGTAATAATGTAAGTAGTATGTTCTATAATAATAAGCAGAGTCGGGATGATTGCTCATGAAACAAATCTCATTAAGAAACCAAATGACACAGCTATAGGTCACTGTACGGTCTGCAACAATGAGCAAAACCCACGTCAAATATTTAAGTATAAAAGGTCCCAACATGACAATAGCGGAATATATAAACATGTTGTACAGCTGTCGAAGAATTTTTGAATTATATTACTAAAACTGAATTGAACAGGCCGACTTAATGATGTCAGTTATACAAAACATATGATAAGCACTGCATTGATCATATTGATAACACAATTAATCATTACAGTAAATGCATTGAAAACAAGTAATCACTTAACATTGATTAATAGAAACAAATATTATCTACAAAAGAGAGTTTTTTTTAAAGTTAACATCATTATCAAATATTGAAGAATATTTCAAATATCCAAATGTACATTTTATATAATGTTAGCATACTGTTAAATAATAAGACATATTATGAAACTATAACAGTTTCGTATTTCATCATACTTTATTTGTACGTAAGTGTCTTGACCTGTACTGTTATCCTTAATATCAAATAGTTTACAAAAAAACCTCAGATTTTACATAATACTTTTAAATAGAATTAAATGATTTCAAAATGAAAAAGTTCTTTAAAACTTTGACAAAACCATAAAGAAATATTTTTTTTTTTTATATAGAAATTGTGCACCAGTCCTAGAAAAAAAGGAGCAACGCCATGAATATTTACACAGATGTTCTGGCTGTGGGTAAGTTCTTAGAATGAGCTCAGTCTTTACATTATTAATCATCATACAAAATAAATACATACAACATAACAAGATACAGCTCGTCATTAAAGTAACAAATGATTGAAATGAACTAGACATTAAATACAACATGCACAACCTACAATTTAGTATAGTGTAATCTACTTTTTAGATACCTTTGTTCGACGTAGTATTGTTCAGGTAAATACATCAATCAAGTGTTAAACTGTCAATAGTTTTAAAACCAACTGATTTTTAAAGGATTCGGTTTTCATTTTCAAAGTAATAAACTTTTCAAAAAACTAGTTTATATAGATAGGGAAATTCAAAAAGGAAAAAAAATATATATATAGGTCACCGTGCTTGTTTTCATGATATTTACCATTGAAATTTTGGCGGGGAAATATTCTCTCTTGACCTTTCATTGCTTTATCATTGACCAGTTGAAGTTCTCAAAAAAAAGTAATTAAATTTTTATAAGACTTTTACAGATGGCTTATCATTATACATGTTTAAGATTTACAAAAAGAAAAATGGGGTCACCGGGCAATTTTTTTCAAGGCAATCAAATGGATAAAACCAGAGGACAGGACAGCTTCATTAAAGTTTTGTCTCATAATTGTACTGTAGCAAAACTGTCCCAGGTACGGAAGAAGGTTTGGGTTACGCGAACACATTTAACATTGTCACAATCTGTATGTATGTGTCTGTCCCAAGTCAGGAGCCTGTTATTCAGTGGTTGCCGTTTGTAGGTATGTTACCTTTTATGGATGACTATGCGTTATGTGTTTGATCGTTGTTCAATGCCGTTATGGTGACCAATAACTGTTCATTTCTGTGTCATTTGGTCTTTTGTGGAAAATTGTCTTATAGGCATACACAACGCATCTGCTTTTGAATATTCGTTTTTCAAGACAATTCCTGGTTTGTATTTTGAACTTTTCAGCCGGTTTTAAGGAGGTTTATCTGCAATATTTTATTGAGTTGAAAATTGTTTATTAATCCAAGAAAAGATTATTGTGTAAAATTTTCTGAAAGATTGATATTCACGTTTATTTTCTCACTCTAGAAATGAATTTGCTAGTCAAATTATTGTGGTGAACACTATTTCAAAATATACCCAGTATAAGCTACCACACAGAAATAAAAAGATGCACGTCAGTCTTTTTGTTTTCTTTTGAAAAGGGGGGAGTGTCGTCAAGTTCGCTTCTTATTCATTATTTATTTGTTATTATTTCTTTTTCCTTATTTGTTACTTATTCTTTTTTCCTTATTCGTTACATATTCGGTACATGTTTATTAGTTATAATTCGTTACCGATGCATTACCTTCTGCAGCCGTTTGTTTATGACAATTTAGATACGGTCTGAGAAACATGTCAGAATTTCCGCACCAAAATAAATAAACATGGAAATATAAACTAACTGCAAATTAGACAATAGACGTATTGGACTAACTTGTTTTGATAAATTTCGAACATATTCCTCTTCAAGTATTTAAGAATGAATACAACTTAGCTGTCAATTTTTGGTGTAAGTTTTCTAGAAGATTGGTAATAAAAAAGTGAGTCGGACATGAACAATTTATGAAATGTTAATTATGTATTATTTTGTTAACTCTCAGACATTATTGATTGTAGTATAAAATTGAGAATGGAAATGGGGAATGTGTCAACGAGACAACAACCCGAACATAGAACAGACAACAGCGGAAGGTCATCAATGCAGCGAGCAACTCCTGCTTCTGAAGGCATCCTTCAACTAGCATCCCTAAACATAAATATCTACTATTTCAGTGATAATGGACGTCAACTAAACTCCGAATTACACACAAGAAACTAAAATAAAAAATCATACAAGACTAACAAAGCCAGAGGCCTATGACTAGGGAAAGGCGCAAACATGCGGCGGGTTTAAACTTGTTTTTGGGATATGTTTTATCTATTTTTTGCTACAGATAAAAAAATGTATATCTATTCATATAATTCAATAAGTATTAAGACAGGACTGAAGAAAAGATACAACAAAAAACCACGATGATCAGAAATAGAGTATTTTACAGATTTTTCAAATTTTGTTTTGTTTCCCCTGAATATATTATATCGTTCAGGTTTAAGTATAAATCAATTAATTGTATAATTTATCTTTTAAGGCGTGAGGACATTACACCATTCGGAGACGAGTAAGTATTTTGATTTCTACTTGCATATATGAATATAAAGGTAAACTCCATATTCTTAAAACAAAACGCAAAACAGTTAATATTGTCTATTTTTTTATGAGCATCACTTTTACCTGTGTATCTTAATAGTTAAAAAGTTCATTGCCGCTGTTAGTTTTTATGTTGTTCTGTTTTTATTTAGTTATAATTACATTAAATGTATGTTTTATTACAATAGTTTATTCTGATTGGCTAACTGCACATCATGTGTTATTTCGTAAGCAATTGTATCGCTCAATAAAACTTCTCTTCATGATAACACGCTGTTCCATTCAACGGGCGTACATATTTAGAATGAAGCGCTTCTGCGCTTCTTACAAAATGTACTTCGGTCAACGCTTTTACATCCCAATAAAGTTACAAAAAGAAGCATTCAATTCTTAAATAACATTATGCATTTGTAATCTGCTTTAGACCAGAAGAAAAAAGGAAAAGTCACATAACTTGTAGAAGGTCTTTACTTGTTATCGATATAGAGAAACCTGCTTTTACCGGTGTATGCAATTCCTACATACACCAAGGACGTTCACAAATAAAAACAAAATGAAAGCCGATCCATGTTTAGAGGATTAAGATCATTTTCATGAAAGATACAATTTTTAACATATGCTGCTATACATACATGTGTTAATGTCAAGTCTATCATTTTCGCATAGTTTTGGCACCATACACAATGACATCATTTTTGACTTGTCTGCATTTATTTTTAAATAAATTTCAACCGGTTTCTTTCTCAAAAGATTTGGGAAGGTTGAATTATTAGTATACACGGAATAGAAGTCAGGTTTTGAAATTATTACAACCGTTATTATTTCCCGTCGGCCGTTGACCTTGAGAATACCGAAATAAATCATTAAATCAACCATGGTAAAATTCTAATGTTTGATATTGTAAGTAGCAAGTTCAAGGTTGATGAAGAGAATTATTAGTTACTTAAACTGCAATGCAATAGCTGAAATTATATGTTCGGTTAAAAAATGAACTATTTAAAAATTAAGAATTACAATCCTACTTATTAACTCAATAGCCGTTGTACACAACTAAAATGAACAAAGAATTTACACCATATTCGAAGCATAAAAACAGTCTTGTCAAGCAAACATAAGAACAACAACTATGATGATAATAGTATATGGCTCAATATGTTTTTTCTTCAACTGACACATACATGTATGATGCTGTTCAAGCCTTCAAGGAAACACAAATGACTGCTTCATCAAGACATCATATTGTTTCAATATAATAAAAAAGCTTGACTTTTATTAAAAACATATCGAAATCCTTATATCACATCAACATTTCAAAGGAAAACTATATTCTGACAAACTGTATAATATGGCTATAATGTTATCAACGAAAATACCTTAACATTGCATACATTTAAATACAGATATAAATTATCTTTTAAAGATCTCAAGCCTTCTCATTTACTCATCAGGCATTGACCAAGAGCATAACGAACTCAAAATTGGCGCCATATGTAAACAATCGGAACTTACGACTTTTTCAAGCATACATACCAGCAGAAATTTTAATGTGTATTGCTATTGGTTGCTTATTATTCGTCTAAACACGAAATATCTGTTGTTGTTCCAGCCGGAAATCCAAGCCAACACAAATAATTACTTCATCAGAACATCAAATTTCTTTTGTTGCATATATGATGTGTTTAAAGTTCATAAAAGACATATCGAAATCTGTATAACAAACATGAATTACTTATTTAATAGAATATACCATTCTGAAAAAACTGTGCTATATAGCTCAATGTCAAAAATTAAATACCGATTTTGAAATTCATTACATGGCAATACATAAAATTTATAAAATAATCAATGATACCGAAAAAGACTAATGAAACATTCGTTTTTTTTCAGTCTGTAAGTAACAAGTTCAAGTTTGATTAGAGAAGTATTTATAATTCAAACTGCAATGCAATACACGTAATAGCTGTTAGAACAAGAAATTGTTTTCCCTTTCAAATATTACAATAACTAGTATGTACTCATTGGCCGTTGACCACGAGCAAAATGAACAAATAACTGACACCATATTTGAAGCATACAACCAGTCTTGTCAAGCTTACATCAAAACATCAAATTTATTTAATTGCATATATGAATTGTTTGAAGTTCATTAAAGACGTATCGAAATCTTTATAGCAAACATGATAAACTTACTTAATAGAAAATACCATTCTGATAAACTGTGCTATATAGCTCAATGTCAAAAATTAAGTACCCATTTTGAAATTCATTAAATGGCAATACATACAAATTATAAAATACTCAATGATGCTGAAAAGACTAATGAACCATTCGTTTTTTTCAGTGAGTAAGTAGCAAGTTCAAGTTTGATAAGAGAAGTATTTATAATTCAAACTGCAATGCAATACACGCACTAGCTGTTAGAACAAGAAATTGTTTTCCCTTTCAAATATTACAATAACTAGTATTTACTCATTGGCCGATGACCACGAGCAAAATGAACAAATAACTGACACCGTATTTGAAGCATAAAACCAGTCTTGTCAAGCTTACATAAGAACACCAACTTGATGTCTCCCGTATATAACTCAATATAGATTTTCTCTACCTTACACATACATGAATGTTGCTGTTTAAGTCTTCAAAGCAACATAAATGACTGCTTCATCAAAACATCGATTTTGTAAAGCTCATAGAAATAGCTTATAGACATTTGAAGACATTTCTTAATCCTGATCACACATCAGCATTACTATTTCAAAAGAAAACTTCATTCCGATAATTGCATAATATGTAAATTGTTTGAAGTTCATTAGAAACACATCTGAATCATTACTGCAAACAAGCGTAACTTAATTAATGGACGATTCAGTTCTGATCAATTTTTCCATATAGCTTTAATAGAAAAAAAATTAATATCCATTTTGAAATTCATTATATGGCTATACATAAAAAATATAAAATAATCAATGATGCTGAGAAAGACTTATGTAACATTCGTTCTTTTTTCAGGCTGTAAGTAGCAAGTTCAAGTTTGATTAGAGAAGTATTTATAATTCAAACTGCAATGCAATACACGTAATAGCTGTTAGGACAAGAAATTGTTTTCGATTTCAAATATTACAATAACTTTTATTTACTTATTAGCCGTTGACCACGAGAAAAATGAACAAATAATTGACACCATATTTGAAGCATAAAACCAGTCTTGTCAAGCTTACATAAGAACACCAACTTGATGTCTGCAGTATATAGCTCAATATAGATTTTCTCCACTTTACACATACATGTATGTTGCTGTTTAAATCTTCAAAGCAACATCAATGACTGCTTCATCAAAACACCACATTTTGTAAAGCTCATAGAAATAGCTTATAGACATTTAAAGACATTTCTTAATCATGATCACACATCAAAACTACTGTTTCAAAAGAAAACTTAATTTCGATAATTGCATAATATATAAATTGTTTGAAGTTCATTAGAAACACATCGGAATCTTTGCTGCAAACAAGCGTAACTTATTCAATGGACGATTAAATTCTGATCAATTATTCTATATAGCTTGAATGGAAAATAAATTAATACCCTTTTTGAAATTCACTACATAGCAAAACATAAATAGTATAAATCAATCAATGATGCTGAAACAGACTAATGTAACATTCTTTTTTTTCAGTAAGTAAGTAGCAAGCTCAAGTTTGATTAGAGAAGTATTTATAATTCAAACTGCAATGCAATACACGTAATAGCTGTTAGAACAAGAAATTGTTTTTCCTTTCAATTATTACAAAAACTATTATTTACTCATTTGTTGATATCCATGAGGACAATAAACAAATAACTTACACCATATTTGAAGTATAAAACCAGTCGTGTGAAGCCTACATAAGAACACCAATTTGATGTCTGCAGTATATAGCTTAATATAGATTTTCTCTACTTTACACATACATGTATGTTTTGCTGTTTCAGTCTTCAAAGCAACACCAATGACTGCTTCATCAAAACACCACATTTTGTAAAGCTAATAGAAATAGCTTATAGACATTTAAAGACATTTCTTAATCCTGATCACACATCACTATTATTATTTCAAAAGAAAACTTAATTCCGATAAGTGCATAATATATACATTGTTTGAAGTTCATTAGAGACATATCGCAATATTTACTGCAAACAAGCGTAACTTTTTCAATGGACGATTCAATTGTCAACAATTATTCTATATAGCTTGAATGGAAAAATAAATTAATACCCATTTTGAAATTCATTACATAGCAATACATAAAAAAGTATAAATTAATCAATGATGCTGAAAAAAGACTAATGTAACATTCTTTTTTTTCAGTCTGTAAGTAGCAAGTTCAAGTTTGATTAGAGAAGTATTTATAATTCAAACTGCAATGCAATACACGTAATGGCTGTTAAAACAGGAAATTGTTTTCCCTTTCAAATATTATAATAACTATTATTTACTAATTGGCTGATGACCACGAGGACAATAAACAAATAACTGACACCATGTTTGAAGCATAAAACCAATTTTGTCAATCTGACATAAGAACACCAACTTGATGTCTGCAGTACATAGCTCAACATAGATTTTTTCTACTTTACACATACATGTATGTTGCTGTTTAAGTCTTCAAAGCAACATCAATGACTGCTTCATCAAAACACCACATTTTGTAAAGCTCAAAGAAATAGCTTATAGACATTTAAAGACATTTCTTAATCCTGATCACTCATCAACTTTACTATGTTAAAAGAAAACTTAATTCCGATAATTGCATAAGATGTAAATTGTTTGAAGTTCATTAAAGACATATTGGAATCTTTACTGCAAACAAGCTTAACTTATTCAATGGACGATTCAATTCTGATCAATTATTCTATATAGCTTTAATGGCAAAATATATTAATATCCATTTTGAAATTCATTACATTACAATACATAAAAATAATAAAATAATCAATGATGCTGAAACAGACTTATGTAACATTCCTTTTTTTCAGTCTGTAAGTAGCAAGTTCAAGTTTGATTAGAAAAGTATTTATGATTTAAACTGCAATGCAATACACGTAATAGCTGTTAGAACAAGAAATGGTTTTCCCTTTCAAATAATACAATAACTAGTATTTACTCATTGGCCGTTGACCATGATCAAAATGAACAAATAACTGACACCATATTTGAAGCATAAAACCAGTCTTGTCAAGCTAACATAAGAACACCAACTTGGTGTCTACATGTACGTTGCTGCCCAAGCCCTAATGACAACTCAAACTACTGATACATCAAAACGCCATATTATTAAATTAATGCAAATAAAAATATTTGGACATTTATTACAGACCCTTATAAAATTCTTATTACACATCAACACTACTATTTCAAAAGAAAAAAATAAATGAGATGAACTGTATAATATGACCAGAATGTAAATTTTTATTTGGGAGGCAATACCTGTAATATTGTATAGGTTTAAACATAAATAAATTCCCCTTTAAAGATTCAAAGCTTTCTTATTTACTCAGTGGCCGTTGATCATGAGCAAAACGAATTGAATATTGACGACATATTTGAAGCATAACACATTATATTTTTCCAGCATACATCAGATTATTATTGGTTGATTATGGCGTTTCTTCACACAACACGTGTTGCTGTTTCAGTTGTCAATACAAGTCAACCCAAATTAAATTATGGCTTCATCAAATCATCAGAGTCATGTCAATGCAAAAATAAAATGTTTGCTGTTCATTATATAAATTTTGGAATCTGTATAACTAACACGCATAACTTATACACTAGAAAGTTCAAATCTGATAAACTGTTCTATATAGCTCTAAGTGCATATGTTAAATATCAATTTTGAAAGTTCTGACATAGCACATGTGGCAGTACACAAACTTTTAAAAATGTTCAATGATGATGAAACAAAACATTTTATTGATTCATTGGCCGTTGCCCACAACCAAAACGAATAGAAAATGGACACCGTTTTTGAAGAATAACACATATCATTTTCAAGCATATATAAAATAAATAGTCATGAAGTTCAACGTCTTTGGTTGATGATGATATTTAATTAAATGACACACATGTTGCTCTTCCAGCCGTCAATTCAAGCCAACATAAATAATTGATTCATTAATACATCATATTTTCTTAATTTGAATATATAAATTGTTTGAAGTTCGTTAAAGACGGACGAATCTGATTAAGTATTCTATACAGATTTAATGTAAAAATCAAATTTTGATTTTGCAATTCATGTCATTGAATTATCAAAAATAATGTAATGATAGTGAAACATTAATGTAACAACTCTTTTTTCAGTGTGTAAGTATCAGGTTCAAGTTTAATTAGAGACGTTTTTATAATTAAAACTGCAATTCAATACACTGAATTACTCTTAAATAGACAAAAATCTTTTCTATAGATTACAACCATTATTATTTACTCATTGACCATTAACAAAGAGCAAAACAAAGTGAAAACTGTAAACATATTTGAAACATGCAACATGTCTTTGTCAAGCAATCATGAGTCCGAAAATCGTGATTTTTTACGTCATTGATTGATTATGAGTTTGCTTCACACGACTGTATGTTGCTGTTCAAATCCAATATCCAAGCCGACACAATTGATTGCTTCATCAAAACATCATATTTCTTGTATTGCATATATTCATGTTTGAAGTTCAATACAGACGTTTTTGAATTTTTATAAAAATCAAGCATAACGTATTTGTAAGAAGATTAAACTTTGATACACCATTCTATACAGCTTAAATATCAATAATTAAATACCCGTTTTGCAATTTATTGCATGGCAATGCAGACAATTGTAGAACTCATCAAGAAGGTGTACAACTAATGTACCAATTTTCTTTTCAATGTGTGAGAAGCAATTCACATATGTTTGAGAGAAGTATCTATGATTTAGTTGCAATGCAATGCAAAAACATAGCTGTTAAATATAGAAGTTATTTGCCACGTTAAATAGTACATTCATTATTAGTTACATAATCGCCAATGACCATAAACAAAACGAACAGAACGTTGAAGCAGCTTGACAACCTGCCTCGTCAAGCATACATAAAAGTAATAACTATTTAATACATAATTGATGCAACAGAGAGACAAAAGATACCAGAGGGACAGTCAAACTCGTGCATCGAAAATAAACTGACAACACCATGGCTAAAAATGAAAAAAAAGGCAAACAGACAAACAATAGTACACATGATACAACATAGAAAATGCAAGCTATACTTTATTGTAGTTTAAACATTGGTTGGCATTATATTCGAAATTATTTTTGCCCGAGCGAAAGTGAGGGCTTAAATAACACGAATATAATGCCTACCCATGTTTAAACTACAATAATTAGTTATCGAAGGTACCAGGATTATAATTTAAAACGCCAGACGCGCGTTTCGTCTACACAAGACTCATCAGTGACGCTCAGATCAAAACAGTTAAAAAAGCCAAACAAATACAAAGTTGAAGAGCATTGAGAACCAAAAATTCCAAAAAAGGTGTGCCAAATACGGCTAAGGTAATCTACTCCTGGGCGTAAGAAAATCCTTAGTTTTTCGAAAAATTCAATGTTTTGTAAAACAGAAAATTTATAAAAATGACCATATAATTGATATTCATGTCAACACCGAAGTGCTGACTACTGGGCTGGTGATAAAGTATATCTTGCATCAATTATTTCGATTCTGAATAGGACAATTAATGTAATTTCTATGTCCGATAAGTATAAGTTTAAAAGCGTTCGTATAGGCTCTTCCATAAACCTCCCATTTTGTGTAAAGAATCAAACGGCTGGCACTGTGCTTTTTCAGAGGGAGGAGTTTGAATAGCCAGCATGAACGGGTGTCGTATCTAGGTCAACGATGTCAATCTCGGAATGCTTAATGTTACAGTCATAATAAGCATTGGTTTGTTCACAAGACGAAAGAAACACGTTATATTAGAATTTTATGTACATTATATTTCTCAATATGGTTGGCATCTACTTAACACGAAAATGTATTTGGTTGTTTTATCAAGGCAATACAAACGATTGATCCAGCAACATATCATCCATGCTAATAGAAAGTTATTTCTGGACGTAGATAAAGAGCTGATTTTGTTATCTCATTTGTGTGTCATTTTTGTGAATACGATCTAACATTGGAAAATCAAAAGCACAAACAACAGACCGTAGCATCAGGTCAAATTGCGTTTTCTGCATAGTAAGATGAATATAATCATGATTTAGTATTATCCTTAAAATTAATGACAAAAAAGTATCTCCATGAGAGAGTTAAGTTAAACATATGGTGCACACACTATTACAAATCGTAATGTTTTACAGGTTACTTCTAATGAGATAAGATTTTAAATATTTAGATCTGCCCTACAAAGGGCAGTTTCACAAAGCAAAAACAAATGGTTTGATATCACTTGGAGAATGATGTGTTAGGTTTTTTCTATGTTGTGTCTTCTGTACTATTATTTGTATGTTTGACTTTTTATTTTTAGCCATGGCGTTGTCAGTGTATTTTCTATCCATAAGTTTGACTCTCTGGTATCTTTCGTCCATCTTTCAACTTGTAAGAACACTCTCGTTTTAATGTTCCTTTTTTTCCAGTGAGTTATACATGCCATGCGGGATTTGCAGTGGGTAGGTACTATAGTCTTTTAATATTTAAAACCAAGATTTTTCATAAAAAAAAACAGGATTACATTATCATATTTCATTCGTTGTGAAAATCTATATGTTAACATTTGAACCAATGTTATAATGAGGATCAGTGAGTACCTTATAAAACGATATTATAAATATAAAGAAGAGTAATTTCATCTTTAAAATAACATTAAGTAAAAAACTACAATATTTTTTGTACATCCGTTGGCATTTTTTGTCGCTTAACAGGTCTACAGAAAAAAACCTTATTCCTAGTAACGCTATTAAATGAAGCCAGTATACAGTGTTCATATTGTTTTTGTTGGGGAATACGTTTTAACAACCTTTTCACATTTCACAATAATTTCCTGAAGTATTTGCCAAACGTTTATAAACGGAAGATACTTTAATTAAATATGTTTAAACAATATAAAAACAAGCAAATGTGTGTTTTTATTTTACATTTTTTAGTATGACTACAACACATGGAAAAAAAAATCAATTATTTCCGACATAATATAATTTTATTAAACGAGTATGTTAATGTATTGCAGAGATATGACCTATATTGAAGTGGTTTAAATGAGTCAAGGAAAATGTGTAATCTTTCTCCAAAATATAATCAAGATGTTTCCAATGCTGTTTTGAAATAGTGTAGTAACTGATGAGGAAACTATGATTCAAATGACAACAAACTTATGTTTCAGTAAATGTAATTTTTTATTGTATGTTGAATATAATAATTGTTTTTCATTTGTTCTGTTAGTTCTGAATTTGTCAATCTATTCAAGATAATGTGGATTCATTATTATTCGTTGGATACACATCTTCGTGGATTTGGTGGGTACAGGTAAACCACGAAATTAAATGTTCAACGAATAATACATTTTCCATAAGCGCGTATGCATACTTCAGCAAAACCGCGAAATTAAATATCAACGAACATAAAAGTTTTAATTAATCAACGAAAATTGATATCATCGAAAATAAATGAATCCAAGAAAATTGATATCATCGAAAATAAATGAATCCACGAAAATAACTGAATCCACCGTACATTAAACTTAATATTGCTGTCAGTTGTATCTTTGTTTCGTTTAGATTTTAACATTAAAAGAATGCCATATATAAAGTTCTAGTCATACTACTTTATCCATAATGTTTATGTAGAACTGAAACATCCCTCACCCAATTCAAAAGTCTCAAAAACTCATGGAATGGCAACTCATGCCATTGCAATGCATGTGCTTAGCTTTTATTTTATGTTTTATGTTACAGTTTTGAAATATAGTAATGCTGATTTTTTGTGATTGTTTGATTAGCTTTTTTTGTGATTATTGTGCTTTAGTTTTTATGTTGATTTTAGCTTAGTACTCATGCATGTGTATAATATATAGTATTTAAATTAGTGCAACCTAAATGTGCATGAAATATATGTTATATGTCTTTTATATTTTAATATTATTATTGTGTATGATTATTATGTATATGTATGTATGTGACGGTTATAAAAGCTCAGAGAACTTCTGTTTATTAGTTATGTAACTAAATTGAATGTATATTTTTTTTGATGCTGTAAATATTAAATTATTGAGTTGTTTTAATAATCTGTTTTAAAACAATAGATAACTAAAATAAAAGTATTGCACGTAAAATAAACACATGTGTCTTATTTATTCTGACTTTCTACCAAATAAAACAACATCTTATCATACATGTATGCTCGATGAATATAAGAAGAAATAAAACATTATCAGTATATTTTAACCGACGAAACAATTTTTTTTATTATTTAATAAGGAATTTATAAACTGCAGTTTATATTTCTTAACATCAGCAAAAAGTGTTCAGGATTGTAGGTACATGCAATGCATCTTATAACATGTTAACACATTCACAAAAAGTAAGTTTGTCGCCATGTTAGAATATACAATTTGATAAGTTCGTGTGTGTTTATGCAGGTATAACATTACTTTGAAGCGTTTGCTTGTTGTCCTAATTGATAAGAACCAGTTAGCTTTAAAACCAGGTTTAATCCGTCATTTTTTCACATACGAAAATATCTCTATCAAGTCAAGAATATGACAGTTTTGTCCATTCGTTTGAGGTGTTTGAGCTTTTGATTTTGCAATTAGATAAAGGAATTTCCTTTTTTGAATATTTTTTTCATAGATAGGAGTTCAGTATTTTGTAATTTCGATTTGTTTTTGTGAAAATCGGGTAATGAAATGTTATTTACTCTTTTTGAGACGCAATGACGGATAATTTCTAATATCAGTCATACAAAAAATGTATGTAAGACAACAAAAGGACAATCACTTTGAAAACAGATAAATTAAGCACCGAAAGCATAAAACAAAGTCTTAAAAATGCAAATTACCCAACCTCAAACGTGCAATCAAAATTAAAGTAATACAAGTATGATCATGATGATACAAACAAAAACAATAACCTTTGTTTGATTTTCATGTTAAATATAGCCAACTCATTTATTTGTTTTATCAGAAGGTGAAACATCAAATGACGTAGTCATATCACTGGTTATCGGTGCTGTTAATGTTATTATTGTTACTGTAGTTGTGATACTTACATGTACATGCTGGCGTAGACGACGAAGACCTCCCCATAAAATGGAACGACCCTTTGAAAAAGCATATAAACGAGTATCAACAAAGCCAATATATCTAATATATATGACACCATTGAAGAACAGACGGCGCTAACTACAAACATGTACAAACCGCGTCAGACTATGTGGATGCATACAATGGCGTAAGATCCTCAGGAAGGGGTCCAACATATATTTACAGCACTCTTATGCGTAAACATGGAGATGTTCAAATGCAAGAATCAATAGTGGCGAGAAATGAACATACGGATAGCGATAATGATACAATGCAACCATAGCCGAATATTGACTTCGAAAAAACCAATCCCCCCTATTTTGAAGGTAAGTGGTTGCTCCATTACGATTTCGTATTAGAACACGTAGGCCTTTGTAGCTTTCTTACAGACGAAGAAAAGGGACTGAGATGTTAAGGATCAGTACATTTCTATTTTTTCTGTTTGTTTCAAATGGTATTTATTCTCTAAGGAATATTTGGCAAAGGGCGGGGATAACGCTTTCTTTTTTTTTTTAGATATTTATGGATCTGAGATACTAGAAAAACAACACAATTTACATGACACTTTTTTTAGTGATGCATTTATGAGTGAATCGTTGTTTGATTAATACCAGTGGCGAATATTTGTGTGTACGTCCAGCCGATTCGAGAAGATCTTTTCAAATGAATTATGTGTTCGCCAATGATGATGATTTGAGTCTTGATAAAGATTTAATAATGCCACGTAAAGTTTTATGATAACAATTAAATATTATTAATTATTATAAATATCAATATTAAAAAATCGTTTCTTCTGTAATATACATGGTAAACTGCACAATTTTTTTTGCTCTAAACGCCTAGTTTAAAACACTTAACCTACACTGACAATCGACTGCATGTAGAGAACTATGATTTAAACTAAATGTAAACATTGCGTTTTATAAATGGGAACATGATTGTGTTTAGTTTACGTGCGAATTACACTAACACAATACTGAGTTAAGGGCAATGTAAACATTGCCTAAAACAATTGCACAAAATGAATTTAATTTGACATTGATCGAGTCCTTTGTTCGAAATAAAACCCTCTTGTCATCGATGTAGTTACAGGACTGCGTGAAGCTATTACATCATTTTTCTCACCTGATGAACATTTAATTTTTCAATTAACTTAATCCGTAATCTCTAAAAAGAATATGGTGTTACATCCTTAGAACATAACCTATATCATGTAATTATGTACCTCTTACATGTCTTATGTTTTTTAGTTATTATTGTTAGGACTTTTATTTGAATAAAATATAAGTTACAGGGAATGGGAATACCGTGTTAGACATTTGCTTACATAATTTGTATATTTGCAACTGTTTAAACGACCTAAACCATTTTCACGAAAGGTGCAATTTCCTCTGCTTTGCATTAATATGTTTATGTCAATCCTGTCAATGTTATCATAGTTTAAGCACAATGCACAGTGTCAATGTAATTTAGCTGTCAGCATATATGTTTTTAAAATAAATATCAACTTGTTTATTTCTCTTAAGAATTAGGCAAGGTTGAATTATTAGTATACACGGTATAGCAGTAAATAAATAAAGTATTAAAACCAACGTTATTATCTAAACGGCTGTTGATCACGAGCAACAGGAACTGAAGATTGACACCATATTTGAAGCATTACATGTCTTCCTGAAGCAAACATGCGACCAAAAATCGTGATATTTAACGTCATGTGTTACTATACATTATACAACACATATGTTACTGTTCCAGGAGTCAATTCAAGCCAATACAAAACATTGCTTCATATTTCTTTCATTGCATTCAAAAGTTGTTTGAAGTTCATTAAAAACATTTCGGAATCTTAATTACAAACAAGCATAACTAATGCATTAGAAGCATAAATTCTGATAAACTGTTCGATAAAGCGTCAATGTCAAAAATCAAATACCTGTTTTGCAATTAATGAAATGGCAATACACATAATTATAAAAATATCATTGATGATGGTGAATAAACTAAAGTAACAATTTTTATTTTTTTCAGTGAGTAAGTAACAAGGGCAAGTTTGATTAAGATAAGTACTGTATTTATAATTCAAGTTGTAATTCAATGCAATACATGGAATAATTTCCCCTCAATATATATATCAGTCATTATTATTTACTCTTTGGCTGTGCTGACCACTAGCACAACGAACAGAAAACTGACACCGCAGTTGAAACATAAATCAAATACAGTAGAACAAAAACTTTGATCTCGAAAGTATACGGCTAAATATTTTTGTCTCTACTTGAGACATATATGGATGTTGCTGTTCAAGCATTCAAGGCAACATAGCTATCTGCTTAGCTCTTAAATTAAGAAATCATTTTCCACTTTGAAGATTGCAAGCGTTATTGTTTACTCATCGACCGTTGACCACTAGCCAAACGAACAGAAAGTTGCATCGACGGTTGACCACTAGCCAAACGAACGGAAATTGACACAATTTTTGAAGCATAAAACCTTTTTTGTCAAACATATATAAGAGCAACAACTATAATGTTCGTAATATATGGCTCATAACGGTTGCTTACTACAAGCCACATACATGTATGTGACTGTTCAAGCCGCAAAAGCAGATGAAATTACTTATTTATCAACCCACCACGTTTTACAAATGCAAATTGAAATAGCTTGTTAGTAACTAACTACTGGGCCGGTGGTACCCTTGGGAAAATAAATCTCCACCAGCATTGGTATCGACCCAGTGGTTGCAAAAAAACTCATCATAGATAAAATTGAAAATAGAAATGGGGAATGTGTCAAAGAGACAACAACCCAACCACAGAAAAAAACAACAGCAGAAGGTCACCAACACGTCTTCAATGTAGCGAGAAATTCCCGCACCCGGAGGCGTCCTTCAGCTGGCCCCTAAACAAATATATACTAGTTCAGTGATAATGAACGCCATACTAATTTCCAAATTGTACATAGGAAACAAAAAATAAAATAATACAAGACTAACAAAGTACCAGGATTAAAATGTTATATTGACGCGCGTTTCGTCTACATAAGACTCATCAGTGACGCTGGATCAAACAAATGTTTTAAAAGGCCATTTAAAGTACGAAGTTGAAAAGCATTGAGGACCAAAGATTCCTAAAAGTTTTACCAAATACACCTAAGGTAATCTTTTCCTGAGGTAGAAAAGCCTTAGTTTTGTTAACAGTTAATTTATAATTATGAACATATCGATATTGAATCAAGTCAACACAGAAGTGCTGACTACTGGGTTGGTGATACCCACCAGCAGTGGCAGCGACCCAGTGGTTGCAAAGAAACTCATCATAGATACCAGGATGAAAATTTTAAATGTACGCCATACGCGCGTTTCGTCTACATAAGACTCATAACAAACAAGCATTTACTGTTCTATATAGCTTTAATGTCTGAAATTAAAAAAAACATTTTGAATTTCATGACATGACAATACACAAAATTATGTAATTCATGAATGACGGTGTAAAATCTCATGTAACCATTTTTTTTTAAATTTCAGTCTGTAAGTAGCAAGTTCAAGTTTGATTTAGAGAAATATATGTAATTGAAACTGCAATGCAATACACATATTAAGTAACTGTTAAATAAGAACAATATTTTCCCTTTCAAATATTACAATGATTATCATTATCCTTTATTCATTGTTGACCAACACGATCAAAACAAACAAAACAATGACACCATATTTTGAGCATAAAAGCAGTCTTGTCACGCATACAAACAAGGAAAAACTATGATGTCTACAGTATATGGCTCACTATGCTTTTTCTCTCTACATGACACATAGATGCAAGTTGCTGTTCCAGTCGTCATAGCGACAACAATCATTGATTCATCAAAACATCATATTTTACATTTTTCTGAAGGTAAATAAAGAGCGCATAGCAATTTTTTTATTCTTTTGTTTAAGAAGAGGGGCGACAAATGCAAAGAGGGACAGTCAAACTGCATACTATTATTATGCCCTTTTCGAGAAAAAGATCAAACTTTCAAAAAAAGGGTCAAATCGAGTTTTCCGCAGAGTAAGATAATTACTCTGATTCAACATTATCCTTTAAACTTAAAAAAAGGAGTGTTAATGAGAAAAACACAAACAAATATATAGTGCATAACGTACAATGTATTGCTTTATAAGGCATTACTAATATGGTAAGATTAAAAATACACGTATATATCTCCTACACATGTCATATACTGCACAAAGCCAAACCAAATATATTTGAGATCAATTGGACAAATCTGTAGATTGATTGAAGGTCAGTGGGATTTTAAAGTAACGTTTTGTTTATTAACTTTCTTAAAAATATATCTTAATAGTTAGATAACGCAGCCAAAAAATTTCATCTATGTTGAGCCACGAAAAGACATGATAACTGTTCATGGCGGAAAAAACGAACTTCGTGAAATCATTGTAACATGCATGTTGTATTTTACGGTCTGTTAAAATCTGTTAAATTTTCTAAAAAGTACAGTATACCAGCAGCAATACAAAGTTTCAAATTTGAAGAAAGAATACACATGCCATTCAGTGCGTCCTGCTTAAAAAGTTGGTATATGAAAATCCATAATGTCCAATGATCTGTAATGTATTTATAAAATATGCGAACATTCATTGACACAATCTGAACTTTTGATATCCCATAAAATGAAGATTCATCTTTTTTTTAAATCGAAAAAAAACATGCATATTCATACAATTTGGAGTGTAATATGACGTTCATTATCACTGAACTAGATTATGTTTTATTAGGGGCCACCTGAAGGACGCCTCCGGGTGCGGCAATTTCTCGCTGCATTGAATAACTGTTGGTGACCTTCTGTTGTTGTCTGTTCTATGGTCGGGTAGTTGTCTCTTTGACACATTCCCCATTTCCATTGTCAAATGTATGCAGACATGTTAACATAAACGGAATTTTATGAAATATAGATTGATGTGCATCAACAATGTAACATTTTCTTTTTTTTCTGATACCTGTTGTAAAATGGTTCCTCTAGAGTTTTAATATTCCTAAAATGTTTGTATTCAAATGGATGCCACGCAATATTTTAAACGGTACGAAAAGTAAAATTACTGTTGATGGGTTTATTTAAGTACCAGTATTTATCTGTTGTTGTCATTTCTAATGATGTTTCTGTCAACCATTTAGAAAACTGGCTACATGTCAGTGACAAATAGGGAACAATTCGATACCAAATTTTGTTCTAACATTACATTTTGCCTTGTAAACAATGCGCAATGTGTTATCCTTCCTTCCTTCTTTCAAAACACTGCACGACGGAACAAAACATCTGAACCTATAAGACAAACAGTGATATAAGTTATCGTTATCGTTGAACCAGCATATGATTTTGCAATCTACCATTGTTTTTTTTATCGAATACCAATCTACAATTGTCTTTTTATCGAATACCAATCTACAATTGTCTTTTTATCGAATACCAATCTACAAAATGTAAGTGGATAAATAAGTAAGTTGGTTTACAAATATTTCATATTGTTTTTGTTTTATTTACATACTATTTTGTTTATGTTTCTGTACACGTCATTACTTTGAGCTGGTTAGAATCTGAATTGTTTAGTATACGCTCTAAGAAGAACAAACTTGTATTGAATGTTTATAATTTCTATTAATTTTTAGTGACGTATGGTGCGATAATTGCCATAAGTAAGTATCCTTAATATGCAACGCAAATAATTTGCATCAAATCAAAAAGAAGGTTATATTATAATATCACTCAAACGTAATCGCTCGTTATGAAAAGCTTTTATATAGAAAGTAAAGGATGCATATTCTTTTTTTATTCTAACGAGATTCAAGGAATGATATCAACTATAAAGGAGAGTATTTTCAATTTATGAAGAACATACTTTTTCGATCATTGACATTTTAATGCTTTATGTGTTATATATTTCATCTCAAAAAATATCTGCTCATATGTTTTGATTACCGTCAGCCAAAATAAAGTTTACATATTCTGTTGTTGAATAATATGTTTCAACTGTTTTTCTTTATATTTCATCTTGAATTCCTTAAGTATTTTCTAAAAGTTTGTAAAAAGAAAGTGCTGTGAAAAATATGCTCAAAACAAACAAAAAGCAAATAGTGTAGAGTTGTGTAGTATGAATTATGAATAAAGAATGAAGTACTAAAATATTTCCAATATTATTTCATTTTTTAAACGTGTACATTTATATATTACAGAAATATGCCTTATATCAAAAACGTTTAAAGCAGTAGAGAAAACAGAAAAATATTTCTCCAAAATATAATCAGCATGTGTTCGATAATGTATGAAATAGTGTTGTAACTGATGAAAAAAACTATAATTCCAATGACAAAACACTTATCATTTAGTACATGTAACTTTTTAGTTTATGTTGGATATCATAGTTGTTTTCCACGTAACATTGTAAATTTATTATCGGCTAATGCATTTGAATGTCCCTTTGGCATCTTTTCTATTATTGTATGTACAACTCATTTAATTAAAAGTAAAATGTTAAGCAACACCTGAAAACTTCTGAATTAAAGACTCATTTAAATGTTCAATTACGCCAAATCCGTCCGTTGCATGTTGTTATGGTAAAACAGCTTAACCTTATATTACTGGTAGAATCAATTGAAAAGGGTCGATCTCATCAGATTGAAAAAGGAACAAAGCGCACACAGAATTAAACATTTGTTGAATATAAAACCATCGATTTTATTGTCTATGCATTGTTCGTTTTTTTTTGTTCTATACAGTACAAGGACAAATCAAATGTATATTTGGATATGTATACATCTATAAACAAAGTTTATACTTTCATAGTATTTACCATGTTCATGTTCAACTAGTGAAGAAGCCTTTGATTCCGTTTTAAGTACTTTTGGATATCAAAACAACGACGACTGCATTACAAAACACATTTCTGCGTTTTCCGAATGCCCCAAAAAGTCTACCGAATGATCAACACACCTCATTAAAATCATGATGAATATGATATTGTTTTATTTTTGTTTCTTCTATTTTTTCATTATATTGATACATTTTTTAAGAAAAAAACAGCTAAAAAAAATGAAACGAATACATACCGGTCATGTTGTTAGCGTTATGGAGATGATAACAGAATCATCGTCTAGAAAAGGTTTTACATTTACGGGATCAGCTCACTAGGCCATGCTCTATAGTGTACTTGAACTGAGCTTGTATTACTGCAGCTGACATAGTTAAGCCCACTAGTCGGCATTTAGGTGATTACATGAATATCAATTATATGGTCATTTTCATAAATTCACTAGTCACAAAACTCAGACTTTAAAAAAAAAACTGAGGATTTTCTAATCCCAGGCATATATTACCTTAGCCGTCTTAGGCAACATCTTTTTGAAATGTGGGTCTACAATGCTCTTCAATGTTTTACTTGTTTGGCTTATTTTTATCTGAGAGTCACTGATAAGCCTTATACACCATTGGGTCGTTGCCACTGCTGATGCGCGGAGGGTGTCATAAGCCCAGTAGCTAGTTCTTTGACATGAATATCAATTATATTGTTATTTTAATAAATTTCCTATTCACAAAACTTTGGATTTTTCGAAAAACTACAGATTTTCTTATCCCAGGCAACCCTAAGCCGTATTTTGCACAAGTTTTTGGAATTTTGGATTCTTATTGCTCCTCATTTTTGTACTTGTTGGCTTTATACCAAATTTTAATATGCTCTTCACTGATGAGTCTTATGTAGACGAACAACATGTCTTGTGAATTAAATTATAATCCCGATACTTTTGATAACTATTAAGCCTTGTTAACTCGCTACCTACATGAATAAGCAATTAACATGTGTATAGCATTTTAAGAGTTTTAAAAGCTGCTTTTAAATGTTCCGTTTACAAAGGTTTTGGGGACATACACTTATGAAGAAAAATCTATTATAACAAATTGCTCTTCGAAATGTAGATCATGAAAATGACCAAGTTCAAAAGTAAATATATATTCATGTTGAAAACATTCTCGGTCGTCTTTTTACGATCACCATCTGTTAAATATGTATACTGGTATTTTCACACGTATTGAAATAGATTGTCGTTTACGAATCATCAAATACGCTTTCCATTAATTACATTTGGAAGATCCAAGTTATATTTAGAATGTTACTGACGTTCGTATGTAGTCGGTGTTTTCAAAGTCAGTTACCTTGATGTTTTGAATTCAGTTTTTAATATCTAGTGTCATTATAATCATTATAAGGTCTTTCCACTTTTTTGTGGAAAGACCTATTGTTTTTCTTCTGATTATTTTTTTTTTCTTCCGCCTTATTTTGTTCTTGCGATAAACATTTGTTTCGCAATATGTCGCTTAGATATTTTGTATATGATGTGGAACAGTTTATGCGCTTTTGAAATTTACCCTTTGTAAACGAATACTTTTCTTTGTAGGAGTTATCTCCCCAAACACTGTTTTCCTTGTTATCGCATCTCCTTCGCAACCGTAAAAGATTATGACAAATTTATTTTACAAAATTGCTCGTTATATCCTTTGCATGATTTGTCCTATTTTGACCGAAGCGATATGACCGCTCCATATAAGAGTTATTTCCCCTTATGCATCTGATATAAGTGATATGAATTTCTATCTTTTAAATCATAAGTGATAGAGACCTAGGATCTTTTGATTTGAGGTCCTTGGTCCCGAAAAATGAAAATTAGGTCAAGGTCAAAGGTCAAGGTCATATTCTAATATTTGAATTTGGATTATTTTCACTTATATCCAAAGACTGTATAAGATATCAACAAATTATTTTTACTAAATTGTTAGTTGCGACATGTCGTAAGATGTAAATTTTGATTGCAAGCGTACGTTGAATGTAAAAGGGAGTTTTCTCCCCTCTTGTATTTAAAAATACGCGTTTGGTGATATAACTCATTAAATAAATATAATTACGGCCTATGGTCTTTTGATTTGAGGTCCTTAGTTTATGACCTTGAAATTGATCTCAAGGTCATAGCTTAATTTGACGTTCTAGATTTTGACCTTTGCTTTTATTCTATATGTATACATGATAAAGATATACAACTTTCAGAAAAAGGTATCAAACCATTTAACCTTGAAAAAAACAACCGGAAGTGACCTTTTGTAAACCTGAAGTAGCTATTTTTTTGTACTTTATTAATATAAAAGTATATAGAACCAGATATTTTTGGAATTAGTGTCAAGTAAATATTCAAATATAATCGGAAGTAACATTTTTCAAACCGGAAGTAACAAATTATCTCCCTTATTTAAAAAGAAATGTATGGAAACAATATATTTTTGGAATCAGCTTACTAGGAGCTATCATTTGACGATTGAAATGACATTTTAAACAGCATGTTAGACATGTACATATACTATATGTTTGGTTTCATTTGTTTGATAGTAAATAGGAAGTTCTGATATTGAAAATCGTTCTGATCCCCCTCCCCGTCGCTCATATCAACAGCTGTCTCATAAGTGGACGTTTCTGTGTCGTACGTTATCTTGATCTTTACATGCGGTTTTGAAGAACAATGAGATGATAATATATCTTATTCCTATTCAAGTCTGAAGTAATTTCGTCCTTTTATCTCTAATGTGAAATCTTCAAATGTATGACTAATTTTTTTTTTGTAATTTTGAACTCAGAGTAAATATGTTTAAAAGAGCAAAACAATACCGGTTATACATGCGATTGCGGTCTGTACATGCATGTAAATTATTATAATATAGTCATTGAAGAAAAATATATATACATGTACAGTACCTTTAATGAAACCAATGTTCAGAACGACAACCAGTCAGGGGCATTACTTAAACAAGTAACAATTGAAATTACCTATACAAGTAATGTTGAAAACGAGGCTAATTTAAATATAACTTATATAAGTTATTTTTCTGAATATTATTTTTTAGGTGTCAAAGAATACAGATTTTACTAGCTTTAAATGATTTTCACAGTTATCTGGTTATTTTTCCCTTGATATATAAAAACTAATTCTTCAGAAACACTAATTAACTTTCCGACGCACTTATCTTTCATACCGACGCTTCTTGGTTAAAGATTGGTCTCTTGGGACTATTAAATTATCATTTTCCTCTAAAATCGTGAAAGTAGACTGATATAAATAGATAGATACTTGTGAATTAGTTAAGACCTGAAGTTATTTATAATTTGTAACCTAAATCAATTGCATATGTGCCTTAGATAAGTGTAATTGCTATTTTTTTCAAAAATGTTTAAAATAACTTATTCAAGTAATATTTTTGTCATTATTTTCAAAGTAACCCTTTATCTCTGTACTCCTCTCAAATCTGATAAATTCTTTATTTTATGATATAAAATGTTGATTAAAATCTTAAAAACTACATTTAGTCTATGATTCTATTAAAAATCAAAATAACTCTATTAAGTAATTTTATTATTTTTGAAATAAAAAAATACTTATATAAGTAATTAAAAAAAAATAACTTGTTTAAGTAATGCCCATGACTGACAACGGCAGTACAAACCTGATTTATTTTTTTTTTAAATTCAGACATCACACACATACTACTCCTTACTAATGATGCCTCAATGGTTCATCGTACTACAACACATCTTTTTATTGATTTGACATATGTATTGGTAACAATATGTGTCCGTGTATTTTTTAGAAGAATATATCTGCGAAAATAAATTTGAATATCAAAAATAATACAGAGTATATATATTGAAGGCACCAACATATTTCATTGCAATAATCAATTAATTAAAGATACATGCATTACATAGACCCGTTTAAGGCTATGATTGTTAGTGAATTATATAATGTTATTTGATATAATTTCTTAAAATGTTAAAAGCAATTATAAAATCAATCATTATTTTCAATATAAAATATAATCTTAATATTTGTTTATCTTTTGGAGGAAAATAATCAGACGATACACAATATTTATAATGCTATCGAGTACAATATCTACATTAAAATACACTTTTTTGTAAATATTAGGTGATATCCTGTTTAAAACACACTACGATTATTTAAACGTTAGCTATACTGGTGTACTCATATTACACGTAAAATATACAAATGTCCGTTACCATTATACATGTATTTATTGTATTTATTGTAAACAAAAGTATGTTTAACATAACATAACATATAATGTTTAAATTGTTCAAATACAATCTCGTCAAACATTTACATACACTAGTTATCGTACCTGATTTAAGATTATAAATCTCTGTCATGTGATACAATCACCTGTCTTACCTGTGATTTTGATTAAATCCACAATGGCTCAAGCTGCGTCTAAAACCTGCGAGGTTTGCGTGAGTGCGCCTGGGTCACACTATTGTATAGACTGTGAAGAATACTATTGTGAAAACTGTAAGTTTGTACATAATAGGCAGAAGGTATCGAGAAACCATCAATTTCAGAAAGCCTCCGACTGTATCCCGGAATGTAAATCTAGATGTAGTAAACACAAAGAAGAATTATCCTTAATTTGTAATACATGTAATGCACAGATATGCACACTTTGTGTGACAGGAAAACACAATGGGCATACATTTTCCCAGATTGTTGATGTCATCGTTCAACTACGTGGAGATAATGAAACGAAACTTCGTGGCAACATAAATGAAGCAGATCAAAACATAAAGAAGATTGAGGAAAGCTTGAATGTGTTTGATAACTCCGTTGAGTCTGTTATAAAAGCCATCAACGATGAAGGCAACATGATTAAACGCATGGTTGATAAATCTGTAGCTCAGATCATTGCATTGGTGAAAGAACAATCCAAAAAGGAGAAAGACAAACTGATGAATATGTTGTCAGATGCAAAATCAGTGCTTGATGGTGGACACACCTTAGACATAAAGAGAAATGAACTAGATAAGACCCGACATGATGGAAGTTTGGTACAAAAGATCAATAATCTGAAAGAAGAAATTGACAAACTACATATAAATTCCCTTCCAGAGTTTCCCAATATATCCTTTAGTCGTAAATCTGTAGCTGAAGATGACATTAGACAACTGATAGGGACATATAATATGAGGTAAATATAAAAAAAAATATGAGATGTATTTTTAACTGATACATTTTTCATCATTAACCTTGCAAAAATTTTAAATATAGGGTGAAATTATTTAAAGGTTAATATATACATTGTAGCAAGAAATGATTGACAAATACACATACCACAACTTAATATTGAAAGCTTGCAACATACCTACTCTTTTTAAATATATCTTCAATAAACACGTTCTTTTTGATAAGTAAAATAAACTATATTGGTAACTGCTGACGTTGACAGTATTTTCCGATTAATGAAGCGCTTAAGGTAATGGAATAACACCGTCCACAAGTAATACAAAATATAATTAGATAGTTACTCTCACTTCTCATGCATATCATCCGTACGTATCAGACGATATAACTTGAAAGTAACATCTTTTTTTGAAAAATTAGGTGACTAATATTGCAAAGGTCACCACTGACTACAATTCAAAAATAAAACCTGATCTTTACTAATGGTTTTAGTCCTTTTGGTATGGAAGCGTGAACAAGTTTACGAAAAACACTAATTTGAAATGCAAATAGAGATGTCATATTAGTAACTGTTGTATTATACAAACTTTATATTTTAAAACATCACACGTCACACGTAATCATAATACTATTTGCATAGATGACAGATGTAATCTTGTATGTAGTATGTTTTATAAGATAAGCAGAGTCAGGATGATTGCTCATGACACATATCTCAATAAGAAACCAAATGGCACAGTTATATGTCAATGCACGGTCTGCAACCATGAGCAAAACCCACGTGACATAGTTAGGTATAAAAGGTCTAAACATGACAATAGCGGAATATATAAACAGTATGTTAAGCAGTCGAAGAATTCTTGAATCATATTACTAAAACTGTATTCAGCAGGCCGACATAATAATGTCAGTCATCCAAAACATATGATAAACACTGCATTGATCATATTGATAACACACTTTATCATAACAGTATATGTGTTAGCGGCAATAAGGGAAATTAGGCATTAAGCTTAAATCCTAGGCAATAAGCTAACCCCTAGGCATGAAGTTATTGCCTGAAATTTTCAGGCATTAAGCTTATTTCCTGAAATTTGATGATGATTATCCATCCTATTGCCGAACATAATTTTAGGCATTAAGTACACTCTGGAATTATGCATATTTGGTGATTTTTGATATAAATTCGTTTCCTAATTATCTTTCTTATATAACATGAATGAATACACATTCATTTGACAGTTCTTCAAATTTAGTATACTAACTTTATTTAAAAGTAAATAATTTAGCAGTTAAAAACAGAGTTAACTCAAACTTTTTTCATGATTTTCATTATTTCAAAATATTTAAAAGATTTAAAAACAGTGATTATATGCAATTAAAAAAGGGAAAAGATTCCATAGAATAATTATAATATTGATTTAATTTTTTTTTCACTTCATATGCATTAGTCGAGCTGGTTTGAACTGGTCAAAAGTAAAAAAAGTTAAGATATTATTTTTTGCTCGCACCATTTTCCTATTTTTTGTATTGAATAAGTAAACTTTTTTAAGAGTTCCACTATTTGTAATAACAAAATGATTTTAACACAAATTTCCATAAATTTTTCATATTTTTGAATTATTATTCGATGCGTTTTAATATAAATAACATATATTTTATGACTGATTTTATTTCCAGTATATTTTGGAGAGTTAACTCATTGGCAATCATACGACATCTTCTTTCTTATATTTTAGAAGAAACTGGGCCCTGTAGTTTTGCATTGTTAAAATTCGATTTTTTGTCTTTTGCTAATACATGGATTTAAACGTATGTTAATTGCAGTAATACAATAGTTGAAGTATTCAGTATTTATATGAGAGATACACGAGATTTGACTTTGAACTTTTAAGTATGAAACTGTGACAATTCAAATTCAAAGCATATAATGATTTGACCGATTATATATTTAATTTGAACTATAACAATTAGTTTGTTCAATTCTAATATAAAACGTAGTTATATTTTTGACTTATGTTTTATCTCAAAGAGTTTAAATTTGAACTTTTAATTCAAAACTAATATTTATTTTCTATTATTAAATCGTTTTTTTATATTTAAAGTTGTTGGTTAAATTTGATACATGTTTTCAATTTTTTCATTTGTTAATTTCTGTTACTCCAATACTTGGGACAGCGATTAGGGCATCCTAGCTAAGATCATCCGAAAATAGCTTCGATGTGCATGCTGAGTCATGTCGTAAATCGGTTCTTATTTTATCATAATTTTAGTCCTAGGAATATCTAATAGGACCGATCTGTTATTATGGAACAAATATATGTTTATTTAAATGAAAAAAAAATCTTTTATTTACTTGCATTTATTTTTTAGGCATTAAGCTTAATGCCTGCACACATTTTTCAGGATTTAAGCTTAAATCCTAGGATTTAAGACTAATGCCTAACATCATTTAGGCAATAGACTTACAGCCTCTGTGTTAGCTTATTGCCTAGGGTTTAAGCTTAATGCCAAATTTCACTTATTGCCGCTAACATATGCATTGAAAATACAAGTAATCACTTTACATTGATTAAAAGAAAAAAATATTATCTAAAACAAAGTGTTTTTTTTTAAAGTTAACATCATCATTAAATATTGAAGAATATTTTAAATATCCAAACGTACATTTTATATTGTTAGCATACTGTTAAATGATAAGACATATTATGAAACTATAATAGTTTCGTATTTCATTATATTTTATTGAAAAATGACAACAACAGTTTTGTACATTAGTGTGTTTACCTGTGCTTTTATCCTTAATATGAAATAATTTAGAAAAACAAACAGATTTTAGATAGTACTTTTACATAGAATTACATAATATCAAAATGAATCATTTATTTAAACATTTATAAAAAACATGAATAAATCAAGTCTTTTTGATAGCAAGTGTGCACCAGTCCTGGAAAAAAAGGAGCAACACCATGGGTACTTATACAGATGTTTTCAGTGTGGGTAAGTTCTTAGAATCAGCTTATCAACTAGATTATTAATCATACAAAATAAATACATACAACATAACAAGATACAGTTCGTCATTAAAGTAGCAAATGATTGAAATGAACTAGACATTAATTACAACATGCACAACCTACAATTTAGTATAGTGTAATCTACTTTTATATACATTTGTTCGACGTAGTATTGTTCAGGTAAGTACATCAATCAAGTGTTAAACTGTCAATAGTTTTAAAACCAACTGATTTTTAAGGGATTCGGGTTTTATTTTCAAAGTAATAAACTTTTCAAAAAACTAGTTTATATAGATAGGGAAATTCAAAAAGCAAAACATTTATATATATAAGTCACCGTGCTTGTTTTCATGATATTCACCATTGAAATTTTGGCGGGGAAATATTCTCTCTTGACCTTTCATAGCTTTATCATTGACCAGTTGAAATTCTCAAAAAAAAGTAATTAAATTTTATAAGACTTTTACAGATGGCTTATCATTATACATGTTAAAGATTTACAAAAAAAAAAATGGGGTCACCGGGCAAATTTTTTCAAGGCAATCAAATGGATAAAACCAGAGGATTCCGAAAATCTTACAACAAATCTAAAACATGACAGGCCAGCTTCATTAAATTTTTGTCTCATAATTGTACTGTAGCAAAACTGTCCCAGGTAAGGAAGAAGGTTTGGGTTACGCGAACACATTTAACATTGTCACAATCTGTATGTATGTGTCTGTCCCAAGTCAGGAGCCTGTTATTTAGTGGTTGCCGTTTGTAGGTATGTTACACATTGGATTTTCGTTCATTTGTTTCTAATAAATAGGCCGTTAGTTTTGTAGTTTGAATTGTCTTACATTTCATGCATTTGTGCTCTCGAAAACGTTTATAGATGATCGTTGTTCAATGCCGATTCGGTGACCAATAGCTGTTCATTTCTGTGTCATTTGGTCTTGTGTGGAAAGTTGTCTTATGGGCATACACAACGCATCTGCTTTTGAATATCCGTTTTTCAAAACAATGTCTGGTATTTGCTTTTGTTTCTAAGAGGTTAAATAACCCTATTATCGCGTATGGAACCTTTCAGCGATCGAACGATACCTTGTAACTTACTCGTTTCTTATTTCTTGTAACACTTGTATTATATTTTAACGTTTAACAAAATTATTCAGTTGTATTCTTGTCTTTGGTGCTAGCTATTGATTATCAGAGGTGAAATAGCGTAAATAGCGCGTAAGGAAATTGTTCAGCGATCGACTGATACCCTGTATTGTGTGCACGGTCACATTTTTATAACCAAATGAGATTAAAAAAATAAGCATTAAATATTTATTATTACAGTTTTTGTATAGCTACGATCATGAATACACGATTTCTATCTGAAAGCATCCTTCAACTGGCCCCTACACAAATATATATACTAGTTCAGTGATAATGGACGTCATACTAAACTCAGGATTATACACAAGAAACTCAAATTAAAAATCATACAAGACTAACAAAGCCAGAGGCCTCTGACTAGGGAAAGGCGCGAAATGCGGCGGGTTAAAACAAAGAAAAACTAAAAAAAAAAACCACGATGATCAGAAATAGAGTATTTTACAGATTTCAATTTTGATTTTTACCCCTGAATATATTATATCGTTCAGGTTTAAGTATAAATCAATTAATTGTATAATTTATCTTTTAAGGCGTGAGGAAATTCCTCCATTCGGAGACTTGTAAGTATTTTGATTTCTAGTTGCATATATGAATATAAAGGTAAAGTCCATTTTTTCTTAAAACAAATCGCAAAACAGTTAATTGTGTCTATTATTTATTAGCCTTACTTTTACCTGTGTATCTTAAAAGTTTAAAAGTTAATTGCCGCTGTTGGTTTTTATGTTGTTCTGTTTTTATTTAGTTAAAACATTGTGCATTTGTAATCTGCTTTAGAGCAGCAGAAAAAGGAAAAGTCACATAACTTGTAGTAGGTCTTTACTTTTTATAGATATAGAGACACATGCTTTTACCGGTGTATGTTATTCCTACAAACACGAAGAACGTTCACAAATATAACCAAAATGAAAGCCGATCCATGTTAAGAGGACTTAGATACATGAAAGATACATTTTTTAACATATGCTGCTCTACATACATGTGTTAATGTCAAGTCTATCATTTTTGCACAGTTTTGGCACATACACAATGACATCATTATTGACCTGGGGCATTTATTTCTAAATGCATATCAACCGGTTTCTTTCTCAACAGAGTTAGGGAAGGTTGAAATATTAGTATACACGGAATAGCAGTCAGGTTATTATTTCCCGTCGGCCGTGGACAACGAGCATACCGAAATAAATCATTAAATCAACCATGTGAAATTATAATGTTTAAGATTGTAAGTAGCAAGTTCAAGGTTGATTAAGATAATTATGTGTTACTTAAACTGCAATGCAATACCTGAAGTAATTGTATGTTCGATTAAAAAATGAACTATTTTCAAATTAAGAATTACAATCCTATTTATTAACTGAATAGCCGTTTCACACAACGAAAACGAACAAAGAATTTACACCATATTTGAAGCATAAAAACAGTCTTGTCAAGCCTACATAAGAGCAACAACCATGATGATAATAGTATATTGCTCAATATGGGTTTTCTCAATTGACACATACATGTATGATGCTGTTCAAGCCTTCAAGGCAACACAAATGAATGCTTTATCAAGAAACCATATTGTTTCAGTATAAGGGAAAAGCTTGACATTTATTAAATGCATATCGAAATCCTTATATCACATCAACATTTCAAAAGAAAATTTCATTCTGACAAGCTGTATAATATGGCTATAATGTTATCAATAAAAATACCTTTAACACTGCATACATTTAAATACAGATATAAATTATCCTATAAAGATCTCAAGCCTTCTTATTGACCCCTCAGTCATTGACCACTAGCATAACGAACTCAAAATTGACGCCATATGTAAACAATCGCAATTTATGTCTTTGTCAAGCAGACATAACAGCAGAAATTATTATGTTTATCGTTATTGGTTGATTATTATTAGTCTAAACACAAAATATCCAAGCCAACACAAATGATTGCTTCATCAGAACATCAAATTTCTTTTGTTGCATTAATGATGCGTTTGAAGTTCATTAAACACATATCGAAATCTTTATAACAAACATGAATAACTTATTTAATAGAATATACCGTTCTGATAAACTGTGCTATATAGCTCAATGTCAAAAATTAAATACCCATTTTGAAATTAATTACATGGCAATACATAAAAAATATAAAATAATCAATGATGCTGAAAAAGACTTATGTAACATTCGGTTTTTTTTCAGTTAGTAAGTAGCAAGTTCAAGTTTGATTAGAGCAGTATTTATAATTCAAACTGCAATGCAATACACGTAATAGTTGTTAGAACAAGAAATTGGTTTTACTTTCAAATATTACAATAACTATTATTTTCTCATTGGCCGTTGACCACGAGCAAAATGAACAAATAACTGAAACCATATTTGAAGCATAAAACCAGTCTTGTCAAGCTTACATAAGAACACCAACTTGATGTCTGCACTATATAGCTTAATATAGATTTTCTCTACTTTACACATATATGTATGTTGCTGTTTAAGTCTTCAAAGCAACATCAATGACTGCTTCATCAAAACACCACATTTTGAAAAGCTCATAGAAATAGCTTAAAGACATTTAAAGACATTTCTTAATCCTGATCACAAATCAACATTACTATTTCAAAAGAAAACTTAATTCCGATAATTGCATAATATATAAATTGTTTGAAGTTCATTAGAGACACATCGGAATCTTTACTGCAAACAAGCTTAACTTATTCAATGAAATATTCAATTCTGAAATATTTTTCCATATAGCTTTAATGGTAAAATAAATGTATATCCATTTTGAAATTCATTATATGGCAATACATAAAAGTTAGAAAAGAATCAATCATGCTGAAAAAGACTTATGTTACATTCGTTTTTTTTTCAGTGAGTAAGTAGCAAGTTCAAGTTTGATTAGATAAGTATTTATAATTCAAACTGCAATGCAATACACGTAATAGCTGTTAGAACAGGAAATTTTTTCCCTTTCAAATACTATAATAACTATTATTTACTAATTGGCCGATGACCACGAGGACAATAAACAAATAACTGACACCATGTTTGAAGCATAAAATCAATTTTGTCAATCTGACATAAGAACACCAACTTGATGTCTGCAGTATAGAGCTTAATTTAGATTTTCTCTACTTTACACATAGATGTATGTTGCTGTTTAAGTCTTCAAAGCAACACCAATGACTGCTTCATTAAAACACCACATTTTATAAAGCTCATATAAATAGCTTAAAGTCATTTAAAGACATTTCTTAACCCTGATCACACATCAACATTACTATTTCAAAAGATAACTTACTTCCGATAATTGCTTAATATATAAATTGTTTGGAGTTTATTAGAAACACATCGGAATCTTTGCTGCAAACTAGCGTGACTTATTCAATGGACGATTCAATTCTGAGCAATTTTTCCATATAGCTTTAATAGAAAAAAAAATTAATATCCATTTTGAAATTAATTATATGGCTATACATAAAAATTATAAAATAATCAATGATGCTGAGAAAGACTAATGTAACATTCGTTTTTTTTTTTTTCAGAGAGTAAGTAGCAAGTTCAAGTTTGATTAGAGAAGTATTTATAATTCAAACTGCAATGCAATATACGTAATAGCTGTTATAAGAAGAAATTGTTTTCCCTTTCAAATATAACAATAACTATTATTTACACAATGGCCGATGAGTGCGAAGACAATTAACAATAAACTGACACCTTATTTGAAGCATAAAACCAGTCTTGTCAAGCTTACATAAGAACACCAACTTGATGTCTGCAGTATATAGCTTAATATAGATTTTCTCTACTTTACACTTACATGTATGTTGCTGTTAAAGTCTTCAAAGCAACATCAATGACTGCTTCATCAAAACACCACATTTTGTAAAGCTCATAGAAATAGCTTATAGACATTTAAAGACATTTCTTAATCCTGATCACACATCAATATTACTATTTCAAAAGAAAACTTAATTCCGATAATTGCTTAATATATAAATTGTTTGAAGTTCATTAAAAATACATCGGATTCTTTGCCGCAAACAAGCGTAACTTATTCAATGGACGACTCAATTCTGATCAATTATTGTATATACATGTAGCTTGAATGGAAAAATGAATTAATACCCATTTTGAAATTCATTACATAGCAATACATACAAATTATAAAATAATCAATGATGCTGAAACAGACTAATGAAACATTTTTTTTTTTCAGTGAGTAAGTAGCAAGTTCAAGTTTGATAAGAGAAGTATTTATAATTCAAACTGCAATGCAATACACGTAATAGCTGTTAGACAAAGAAATTGTTTTCCCTTTCAAATATTACAATAACTGTTATTTACTCATTTGCCGATGACTTCGAAGACAATTAAGAAATAACTGACACCATATTTGAAGCATAAGACCAGTCATGTCAAGCTTACACAAGAACACTAACTTGATGTCTGCAGTATATAGCTTAATAGTTGCATTTCCTATCATGATTTTCTTGATAGAGGGTTACTGCTCACAAGGAAGCTATTAAACCAAGAGTTCCAAATGGTGAAGTTGAAATCATCCCTTTGTAAATTTTTCGGAAGCCATCACGAGTTGGTTGACCGTTATAGAATAACCGTTTCACAAATGATATCGGATATGTTCCTTACGTCGTAACTACACTCCCCTTCCCTTTCATGAATTTGACCTACCGAATTAGACTATTTACCGGATTTGTAATCACATAAGCAACACGACGGGTGCCGCATGTGGAGCCGGATCTGCTTACCCTTCCGGAGCACCTGAGATCACCCTTAGTTTTTGGTGGGGTTCGTGTTGTTTATTCTTTAGTTTTCTATTTTGTGGCATGTGTACTATTGTTTTTCTGTTTGTCTTTTATTCATTTTTAGCCATGGCGTTGTCAGTTTGCTTTAGATTTATGAATTTGACTGTCCCTTTGGTATCTTTCGTCCCTCTTTTAATATATATTTTCTTTACTTTACACAAACATGTATGTTGCTGTTTAAGTTTTCAAAGCAACACCAATGACTGCTTCATCAGAACACCACATTTGGTAAAACTCATAGAAATAGCTGAAAGACATTCAAAGACATTTCGTAATCCTGATCACACATCAACATAACAATATAAAAGAAAAATTAATTCCGATAATTGCATAATATATAAACTGTTTGAAGTTCATTAAAAATACATCGGATTCTTTGCCGCAAACAAGCGTAACTTATTCAATGGACGATTCAATTCTGATCAATTATTGTATATACATATAGCTTGAATGGAAAAATGAATTAATACCCATTTTGAAATTCATTACATAGCAATACATAAAAATTATAAAATAATCAATGATGCTGAAACAGACAAATGAAACATATTTTTTTTCAGTGAGTAAGTAGCAAGTTCAAGTTTGATAAGAGAAGTATTTATAATTCAAACTGCAATGCAATACACGTAATAGCTGTTAGAACAGCAAATTGTTTTCCCTTTCAAATATTATAAAAAAACTATTATTTACTAATTGGCCGATGACCACGAGGACAATAAACAAATAACTGACACCTAATTTGAAGCATACAACCAGTCTTGTCAAGCTTACATAAGAACACCAAATTGATGTCTGCAGTATATAGCTTAATATAAATTTTCTCTACTTTACACATACATGTATGTTGTTGTTTAAGTCTTCAAAGCAACATCAATGACTGCTTCATCAAAACAACACATTGTGTAAAGCTCATAGAAATAGCTTAAAGACATATAAAGACATTTCGTATTCCTGCTCACACATCAACATTACTATTCCAAAAGAAAAATTAATTCCGATAACTGCATAATATATAAATTGTTTGAAGTTCATTAGAGACATATCGGAATCTTAACTGCAAACAAGCATAAGTTATTCAATGGACGATTCAATTCTGATCAAATATTCTATAGAGCTTGAATGGAAAAATAAATTAATACCCATTTTGAAATTCATTACATGGCAATAGATAAAAATTATAAAATATTCAATGATGCTGAAAAAGACTAATGTAACATTCCTTTTTTTTCAGTCTGTAAGTAGCAAGTTCAATTTTGATTAGAGAAGTATTTATGATTCAAACTGCAATGCAATACACGTAATAGCTAATTAAACAAGAAATTGTTTTCCCTTTCAAATATTACAATAACTATTATTTACTCATTGTTTCATTAAGATATTTTGTAGCAATTTTTGCACACGTCATAACATTAAACTGGTTAGAATCTACATATCTTGTTATACATTTAATTTGCAAGAACAAGCTTGTTTTAATGTTCATAATTTCTTTTATTTTTAGCGAGTATGCGTGCGGCAAGTGCAGTGGGTAAATGCCATTTAAAATGCAACGCAAATGTTTTGCATCAAATGAAAACAAAAGATAATGTTATTATATAATTTGGATGTAATCGTTCGTTGTGAAAAGCTTTCACAAACAAAGTTTTAGGAAAAATGTTCTAACGATGTTCATGGGACGCCCGATAAAACGATATTTAATATAAAGGAGAGTAATTTAAAAAAAAAAACGTTTTCGTTCATTTCCATTTTAATATTTTCAATGTTGAATATATCATCAAGTCCTGATAACCATATCACATGACGCCTGCATACAGTTTTCATATTTCGTTATTGAATAATAAGTTGTTGTTTGTTCAACTACTTTTCACAATTTATCATTATTGCAAAGGTATTTGCTGAACGTTTGTAAACAGACAGTGCTGCAATTAACATGCTAAAACAATCAAAAACCGAATATTGTGGAGTTTTGTAGTATACATTAAAAATAAAGAATGACACATTTAAATACTTCCTACATAAATTCATTTCATAAAACGTGGATATTTATGTATTACAGACGGATTCGCTATGTAAAAGATGTTTAAAGAAGCCAAGGCAACAATGAGATTTTTCTGCAAAATATAATCAGTATTTGATTTTATGTTGTAAGAAATAGTGTTGAAACTGATGAGGAAATGATAATTTCAATGACAACAAACTTATCTTTCAGTAAATGTTACTTGTAATTGTATATTAAATATAATAGTTATGTTCAAATCATTCAGTTGGTTATCGTTTGACTTTGTCAAACATTATATTGCTGTTATACTTTTCCTTTACGTCTAAAGATAACAAAATGAATGTAGTTCTATAGATACACTTCTATTTAAAGTAATTAACAGTATTTAAGTTAACATGTATGTTGATAATTGCTTAAGATATTGAATTAAAACATCAATTAGTTGTTTTATTTATTTATTTTAAAACAATAGAATACTGAAATGGAATATTGTACGTAAATAAACACATAATTTTTATATATACTCTGACTTTCTACCAAATATAACAACTTTTCTAACATTCTTTTTTTAAATAAAAAAAAATGTTCTGTCCTTTTTTTTTTTTTAAATCTAATCATATGCTCGATGAATATAAGAAGACATCAAACTGTAATTTTAGTATAAAAGTAACATAGTAACAAATTACAAGGTACAATATCAAATGTATTGAATTTCATAATTTCAATAGACTTAATATAGAAGCTTAGAACATGTAGAAAAATGATTTTTTTTTATAATAATATTATCATTTGTTGGTTGCCTAGCAACATTTTTAAAATCTGATAACTATACGTTATTCAAACCTTATTTATCAAAATATGTGTCTTTTTATCGGAATCAAAATATATCATTGTATAAAACATATATGGAAATCTCAAACAGTAATGTCCCATTTATCTCAATTATTCATACGAGTATTTATCAACATCTTAGCCACCAGAATGACCCTAAGCAACAACACTGTATACCTAGCCTTTACTATGTCTTCAAGATTTATGCAATCAATACTATGTTAACCAAATCTAGGCTTCTATTGTTAGGTGATTACAGGACAATTGTAAATATCTTACATTTTGTAAACTCTTTTATGCTTAGAAACTACCTAGCAACCGTATTCATTGCATAGCAAAGACCTATATATGATTTACGTTGATATTGTACTTTTCTGAAGGTGTTTTGTAATCTATACAGTATTGATATTTTATAGATTTAGCACTATCCGGCTATGGATAGAAGAAGCTTGATGTTCTCTGAATGGAAAATAAAACCTTCAAACCCTCACCCTACTCCCCCCCCCTCAAAAATAATAAACTGGTCAAAGGAAGACGTGTTTACCCAAAATTTAAATATATAATGACATTCAATGCCCTTTCATCATGAAAGCATAATAATTATGTTTAGCCGTTGTCCCATAGCTGTTAAGTGAAAGAAAAAAAAACAGAACTTGAACTGTTGTTTTATTCAATGATCAAACAACAATTATATAAACAATGAAATAACAGGCAGTTTTCTTTGACAAATAGAAAATAAAATTACACAATGTTCTGTGAATTTTCATGGAACCAATGAGAACCATTCTTCATAAACACTTCCACTGCATGCATTAAATTCACCTTAATCATATCATGAAGATAAAATTAGGAATTAAAGTGTGGAATGTGTCAAAGAGACAACAATCTGACCAAAGAGTATAAACTGCGAAATATGTATATCTTAATAAGTTAAGTATATATTACATATACACGTGTAAAAAGCATCGTAAAATATAGTCTAATATGGACAACAAAATGAACGCCATACTAGGTAAAAAAACTGAAAAATTTTGCTAATATGAGCAGATAATTAACAGTAAAGTGTGCACCATCACCGAGAAAAAAAAAACCGTATTTAACATTAAAGATAATGGTATTTCGCAAGACACGAACAATAATCGTATGCTGAAGTCTGAAAAATAGTTTTTGAAGACAACAATGAAAGACCCCATCCCCTGTCAAAAAAATCACTATTTCAATGCATTTTCATCTTAACCTCTGTTAATACATATGAGTGTAAAAGAGTCACTCATCAATAAAACCGTCACTATCAGAATCGGAATCTTTTGCATTCAAAATTGAATCTACATATTTACACGAGATTGGTGTCTTTAGTTCCCACCTGCTTCAACCAAGGAACCACATTGTAGATCCAATATGCGCACAACAACCGACAACCTGGCATCAATTTTACAGGTGCAATATCAGCGTAATTCAATTCATAAACTGTACACTCTTGAGGACGAATGTTTGGATGTTACTTTTACTCGTAATAGATAAGGGCGGTCACTGAAAGTCTGGATCATGTAATTGTCAACAGATAGATGACTTTCTGTATATTGGGGCCTGCTTCAGTTGATATACTCTCACTGTTATATACCTGATTTGTTGAAGAGAAAGTTTAGGAAAATCTTAATCTTTTTTGGTGCCATATATTTCAGAATATATTTTTTGCGAATTAAATTATTGTCCTCGACATACTTGTATACATGGTTACCAATCTGTACTCTAACCAGCATAGTTTGACCAAGCTCTTCAATGCAAAATTTATTAATCAGTAGAACCCAGAAGCAATAAATGAATGCAGAAACTATTTTGACAAAATCTCTTATATAAGGAACGAAGTGGTTGGAAACGAATTTGTCGAGAAAGCGCCACTGTTTAATGCGTTCATTGGCGCTTTCAAATACCCACCGAACTTTTGTTATTTTCCTTCCTCGTTAGTGTGTTGCGTTTGTCCCTTTTTGATGAAACAAGGAATCTCTACTTTAAAGTTCAAACTCTCAAGGAAAGCTTGAGCATCTATGAAACCTCTGTCGACTGCAAATACGTCATCGGCCTTCATCCATTGCTTAATATCTTTTGCATTGGTTTTAGATAAATGCTTGGTAATCGAGGCATCGTTGTTGTGAGCATTGGCATAATTTGACCCCACGACACTCAAAATGTAACCATCAGATCCAACTATAATCATGGGCTTGACTAATGATCAGTTTTTGTGAATACTGTAGGTTTTCCTCTGGAACTTGTGGAATGAACTTTTCTGTATGTATATATATTAGTCCTATCTAAGATCAAAACAGCTGTGCCTTCGTTGTTTCCTGTAAACAATGTTTTTGCAGTTGGAGTTGTATGACTAAATCCTAAAAATGACGGAACACAATTTTTGATAAAAGATTTCCGGGCTGAGTGTATGGACCGCCGTTTATTATAGGACTTAAAGCTGAAAAGATTTCCCAAAATTGAGATTGATAATTCAGTTCTTAGTTTGACAAGGAGAATAGCTAGACATGTTCTTATTGAACGTACTTCAAAGTTTCTGAAGTCAGTAACGTGTGTGGCGTCAACATAAAATTGTTGTTTGGTTCGTCCAGTAAGATTAACAAAATCGTCATCTGCCAAGATATCTGGACGTCGAAATCAAGCTTTCCGACATCTTTTAACATTGGCCTGGTTCTATCTTATAAGTCGTTAATATCCGTGCGGTTAAAGATGTCGACGGAAAAGTATGTTTAATGCTTTCAAAGTCTCTGGCTTAAAGAATTTTCCAACAAGTCGATCAAAGCAACACCTACTGTTCGTGGAAATAAAGATGTCCTTTTCGAAAAATGTATATGTCTTGCCTTCATTTGAAACAAAAATAAGTGTATGTCTATTTGAATTCTGCTTCTTACAAACAATACACATACGGTGTGATTTCATGCGAGACCATTTTGGCAGTTATTTGGTTTAAGGACTAAGGATGCCTAAAGAGCTTGGTTGCTTTTTTTAATTGCTTTTAATATTTTCTGCGATAGTCACATTGGCTTTTTTTTGTAAGCCTTAATTTCTCGTTGAACACTGGTTCTACATTTTAAGCAAATTGTGTCATGTTCGTACACATGTCTCTTTAATATTGACTCTACATAGTTTCGGAATCCAGAATGAAATACTGGTCGTCGTTTGTCTCTTTTAAAGGCGTTTCCATACATATAATGCTACTGCAATTGCGTGGGGTAGGCATACTCACAGCATAATCGAAAAATGAAAATGAATGAGAAATTGTAATCTATACTATTAAACGAGAAGACCTCATTTTGTGTGTCGCTTCTCTTCCTCCCACAATACATTTATCATCATGCCTCTGTGTCATAAAGATACCTTGCATAGTCCCATTTGTCATCCATTCTTATGACTATTCAGTTTGGGTTATTTTAGGAGAAAAAAGAAAATTAAGGCGTCCGAATATTGCTTCCGTCATCAAATCAACTTTCACACATGACTTCCGGTTTTATCATTGAGAACCAATCGTATGGTAAATAGCAAAAGTGATAGATAAACAAGCTAATTAGAACGTTGTCCATATCGTGGTTTTTATATCGTAAGAACCACTACTATTTCACTTCGGTTTTAACTTACACATACTTTTCATAAGTTCTCGGACGGGTAAAGGACAATTATTTTTGCGTTTATATGCATGTTATGATTAATATACTATTATAATATATAGAGACTCTCTATACAATATAGCAGTAAGTTTCCGTCATCAAACCGACTTTTAAGTCAGACATGACTACCGGTTTTTACATTGATAACCAATCGTATGATATGACTTGTGATGTCATTTCTTAAATTCTCCAGACATAATTTTTTTACAAAAATTCAGCCTTAAAAAGTTAACATACTTTCAACCAAGCTTAAATCTAAAATGTCCTCAATTTCGCTTTTAAATGTAAGTCAAACAGGACTTCCGGTTTAAAACTTGCACATATATATTTCATAAGAGTACTCGAGGACAGGACAATAATTATTGCGTTGATAGAGATTCTTCATATAATATAGCAGTGATCGCCTAGGAGAAGAAAGTGATAGTTAATAGCAAATACACTTTATTTATAGTATACGTATGTTCATAGTTCATACAGAAACGCGAAAACAATGGAATTTAACAGAAACAATAACGGACTTGGGAAACAAGAGAGAGGACTCAAAACTGTTTCCAAGAACATATGAATTTTGATATCGTTTTTGAAATTCACCAGATATGAATTCCTTTACTGAAATTCTCAGACACAAAATCTCACAAGCTCTAATGCCCGCGATTTCGCGGGTGTGTTCTAGTAATTGTTTAATCAAAAATCGTTTATTCTTATTTAACCTTTATTTTTAGTTGTATTACTTATCTTACTGTGAACAATACTGCAAAAAACAGGAGACGATTCAGCCATAAAACAAAGGGGTGGGGTGGGAGTGTAATAAGACTGAAAAATATATATTACATTGAAACTTGCGCATCATTTTGTGTAACGTTTATTGATGTTATGATATACATTTTTACATTAAAAACCAAGGGCCGGAAAATTTTCTTTAAAAACATGTTACTGTTATCTGTTGACACAAGTTAAACCTTAAGAAAATGCATGTGTGTTGAAACAACTGTATATTTAAAATTTATATTTGAACTCCCTTTACATTAGATTTCATTGAGTGTGTAGGCAAAGGTAATATCTTTGGAAAATTTGCTTGTTAGTTGAACCGTTAAGTCATTATTAGGTCAGGTATTATACTCTCTTTTCAAAGTAGCTTAGTCCAAAAGTCAGTTAATTTTGTTATCTTTCGGACTAGTCTACTATCCAAAAAGGGTAGTTTACCAAACCTAACAATGACTGTACTGTTCAGCTAACAAGCAAGCTAACCAAAGGTATCACCTTTGGCTACACACTAATGAAATCGGCTATAACAGAATTTTGTCAAATGACTTCTGTTCTACTTCTCTTATTGAAAAAATGATTCCAACAGCAAAACAAATTGAATGAGGCTCTAACGTGGAATAAAAACCTAGTACATTGTACATCCTATTGAAATGACTAAGACTTCATGTTTAGAAATCAGACTGAATTGCTGGCTATGATATCATGAACTCGAACATTATTCTGCTTATCTTTCTCCTTGAAGGAAAATCAAACCATTCTAGAAAAATGAAATGAGAAAATACAATCCTGTTATTGTTGAGATTCGCACGTTAGACGTCCGGACAAAATGCAGCAGCGTTACCACTACATACCCAAGCCCGGGTGAAAAAGGAGGAGGGTTGTTTATATTTAAATGGTATACACGAAATATCAGAAATGATAAGTATGTTGATACTATTGAAATTAAATTTATTAAAATAAAAAAAGCAGGAAGATTTAATTCTCTTTATATAATTTTTTTAGTCGTTATTTTTTTTCCATAAAAGGGGGTATGAATTTATTTATCCATACTATCTGAATCTTTTTCTATTTTACCGGGTTTTGTTTTTCGTGAATTTAAGTTCAAAGTTGAATTTTGACTTCTTCATTTCTACACAAGATAGGCTACAGGTCAAGATTTTGCAATTTTCGTTTGATATATATTTTTTTCTTATATCATATTATTTGCCATTAATTTGTTTTTCAGAATTATGTTCTTGATTTTAATCGGGCTTTTAATTTTTTTGTGAAGTTCAGTTCAAAAATGAAAGTTTTACTTCATCATTTATATACAAGGGGGACTTCCGGTCTCTCTTTTACCATTTTTATATAATGTATTTATAATTTTCTTTATATCATATTATTTGTCATTAAATTGTTTTTCAGAATCATGTTATTGATTTTGACCGAGCTTCTTAAATTTTTTGTGAATTTTAGTTCAAAGTTGAAAATTGACTTCATCATTAATATACAAGGGGGACTTCCGGTCAACTTTTTACCATTTTCACATAATGTATTTTTTCTTGATATCATATAATTTTTCAATAAATAGTCTGTACATTGTAAATTACTGATTCTGATCGCGTTATCTGCTTTTTCATGAATTTAAGTTTTAATGTTCACAAATGTTTTGCCAGAGTCACGATAAGAAAGACTTTCGGTCAACTTTTCTGTAAAAAATCATATTGAAATATATTTCTTTAAAAAATCAGTTTATTTATTAATTCAGCTTTAGCGATTCCAGAGATATTAGTTATAATACATTCATTTTTCACTTCGGCGTTTTCCAATTCCGCGTTTTAGACCCTCCCCACTATGTTGTCAACCTAATAAATGAGGCTTAAAACGACATACTTATCACTACTGGTTTTTTTTCATTTGTTATTTTTCTCCGTTTATTTTATTTTTAAACGAAATCATTTGGGAATTGGACATTTTTTTCAACTTGCAAAAAATGTTGACATTTCATGTTTACTCATTAGAAAAATCTCCGGTTAATTATGCAACAAAAAGTAAAATCACAAAAATACTGAACTCAGAGGAAAATCAATTTGGAAAGTCCATAATCACATGGCAACATCAAAAAACAAAACGCATCAAAAACGAATGGACAAGAACTGTCATATTCCTGACTTGGTACAGGCATTTTCAAATGTAGAAAATGGTGGATTTAACCTGGTTCTATAGCGCTAACCCTCTCACTTTAATAACAGTCTCATCAAATTCCGTTACATTTACATGATGCGTTAAATAAACAGTCACAATTAATAAAATAGTCAAAATATGGGTACATCAGTCATCATCGTATAACAATTTAACAGGACACAAAAACATCTACTATCTACGAACACATGGATTGATTTGAGTGTCTGACGTCAGAAAAATAATATACGTCACATAAATTTATCGTTCAATGTGCATACAATAGTTATCAAAAGTACCAGGATTATAACAAACGATGTGTTCGGTGGTAGTCTATTTCACGGCAAAGTCGTCTGCATCCGGATTGATATTTTGTGCCCAATTTTCACATATTCTGATTTTTTTTTACTTGCAACGAAAAATTATTTAATTATTCAAACTCTTTGTCGCTTTGATTTATATCGTGACTCAACCGGAGTGACAAATGAAAATAGCTGTTCATCGTGTTATCGTGTTTAAACTTAAAATATAGAAATACTGTTTTATAGCAATCGTTCACCAGTCTTAAAAAAAGAACCCCAAGGATGCTTATACAAATGTCGAAAGTGTGGGTAAGTAATCCAAATCAACTTGTCTTTAATATTGTTATACGTACAAAATAAATAAAATACAAAAGAAGAAGATACCGCTCTTTGTTCAAGCTACAAAAAATTGAAATGAATGAGAAATTAAACACACAGTGCACAATAGATAATATAGTATAGTATGATATAAAACTGTAGTCATTATATACCTACGTTTGACGTTGTATTGTTCGGGTATCGTAACAGTTACTACACCAATCAAATGTAAACATGGTAAATGTGCCAATAGTTTAAAACCGACTTTTTTAAAGACAATTTTTAGATTGTGTTTTGATCATTTTAGCCAGTTGAATGGCTGTTTCATTGCAAGATTTTTTAAAGTTTGAAATTGTTTAGAATTAAGATCAACGTGTAATATTTTCAAAGATTGATTTTTTCCAACCTTAGACAATTTGTTAAATAGTAAAAATATGGTTGTTAACAGTATTTTAAAATATAACTAGTAAAAGACACCATGCAAAAAAAAAAAAATAGAACACCGTAAGTAATTGTTACATAGCAATCGTTTTTTTTTGGGAGGACGGGGACAGGGGTAATACCGAATTTAAAGGGATCGACAATGGTCGTCTGATCAAAATAATCGAAGAAACAAATTAAATAGGATTTAAACAAAATGTGTATGTTAATTCATTATTAAAAGGCACACAACCTTTTATTCAAAGTTCTAAATGTTTTAATTGACTAGGTAGTATTCATTACATTGCTTTGCTATTGGACATGAATATTTACAAAATTATATATATATGTTGTGTACAAGATGTAAGTTTGTACAAATTATAATTTGTACAGGGTTTTTGTACAAGTTATAAGTTTTTTTACACCTACCGTCTTGCAACAGGTGATACAGGTTAAACTTATAAAATGTATCAGTGGCATGTTTTTTATAATCCTGGTACCTTTGATAACTAATTAAATTAAAAAAAAAAATGCTTTTAACTAAACATTTGGTGGTATTCTCCTTGTCTTCAAACTGCAAATGAGGATACATGAATGGTTTAAATTTAAATTGTATTATTTTCCATATACCATATTCATATCCATACAAAATATTTGTGTGGTCTTATAATGTTTTAGTAGCAATGCTCAGTATTAGACTGTATCATGAAGTTGTGAAAATATGACAGAAATATGCGAAGAAAAAGATTGTGTGCTTGCAACATCCATTTTTGTTCAGCAGGTCATAAAACACTGATAATTTGTTCAAAAAATCTGTACAAATTATAATTTGTACAACATTACAACTTGAACACAACATATATATATATATACAGTCCCTGTAACGTAAAAGTTAACACTTTTTTCGTTCGGGAATCGTACGTACAGCGTTCGGTAATCGTTCGTATAGAGTTCGGTCATCGTCCGTACACATTCGTATAGCGTCCGTACAACGTTCGGTCAGCGTTCGTTCATCGTTCATTCATCGTATGGTAAATGTCACCGTTGAGGGTTTTTGTATAACGTATGGTTCATGGTATCGTTAATCGTTTTATTTGTCGTATGGTTTATGGTATGGTTTAGCGTTTAGCGTTTCGTTTATCGTATGATATGTGAAATCGTTTAGCGTTTCGTCAATCGTATGGTATATCGTTTTGTTAAGCGTCTGATATACACGTATGTTAGGGTTTTATTTCAGAAAGTTATTTCAATTATTTTAGTTTTGAGTTAAAATAATTTAATATAAAAAGATGCGGGATAAAATCAGAACAATCATTAGTTTGGATTTAATTAAATCTCTAACTAATATTATTATGGAACATATATAAAACGAACGGGAAACGTTTCCTCCCATCCCATCTTGACATGAATAACATGAGACCAAATACCGCGAAATAAGTCAGGCTCTCTATGTCTCTTTCTTTCCTCCGCCAAACATTTCTCTGATCGAAATACTTCCTTGTCACAATAAATTATAAAGAATGTTCTATAAATGAGGCTTGATATGAAGTACATGTTTTATATCTAAATGTTTTGAAAAAAAAAGACAACACATCCATGGTATTTGTTCTCCTCAATGTCAGAATCTGATATAAACCGAAAACTGCCAAGGATATATAAAAATTCGTTGAAGATATCTATGGAACCAGCGTCGCTTGTGATTCCTGCTGTCGGTGTTAAAACTGTTTTATTTTACTGTAAAAAGTGCTTAATTCCATGTATGAGTAAAATACAGAATTAAAAAATAACTCTACTTTTTTTTATATTTCTTTAGTTTAGAGGTAAGCTTCTAGCCAAGTTTCACTTATTCTGTCGCAAATCATTTACCTTAAATAACCAATCAATTGTATTCTAAAGAAGTTGATTTGTTCTTTGTACGAATATTTCTAACCGGACGTTAAGTTTACAATCGATGATCAAATACAATTCTACAGTATTTATATGAAAGAGACTAAATAATATATTTTTTTATTATTATTTTCCACATATTAAATTTTGAAGAATCGAAATAATCAGTTCTACAAATGGATGTTATTTAAAGACTTGAAATTTTACAATTATCACATGCATCTATGAAATTTTGTATCGACGCACCAAACTTTTCCCTTTCATCGTGCATAGCTTATTTTCCGATTCACTTAAGGTTTCTTACGATCTTCTTACTTGTTCATTACATTCTAAAATTAAAATCCTACACAAATTGCAAAAACTTTTATTCTCCGGCTGGACTGCGTAAAAGATGAAAACTGTTTTGTGTGTGTACACACAATGTTTTGAAGGCCGATATCCATTTTCGCTAAAAAGGAATTAATTTGCGCCACAACTTAATTACGCCAATTCTTTTTTGCCTCACTTTTTTGTAAAAACTGCAGCATTCATTTGCGCCAATAAAACAATCATTTAATTGCGCAAATATTATAGACTTGTTTTCAAATGTTTGTTCTTAGTGCACCGAGGAGATCCTTTCCCGTATTTACAGGTACAGATACCACAAAGGGCCTCCTTAGTGCACTTAAAACAAAATAGTGCACTAGGGACCTGATGGAAAGATGGAATTGACATAAAAAAACATGGCATACGGAAGGAAAAGTACATAATTTCAAATTTTAGTAATTTTAGTAATTATAAAGCTATTTAACAGTTGAAGTCAGTACTCTAATGTTACATGTACTTTTAAATAAGTTAATCGTTTCGAGGTAAATATGACACAATTAATAAAATTGAGAATAGAAATGGGGAATGTGTCAAGTTCCATTTATTGGCGCAATTCATATTATAAAAAGGAAGAGATGAGCGCGATTCAAACCTTAACAATATGACAAATTACACCTAACCGTATTGACAAACCAGTAAATTCTTCGCTCGGGGATATACACCTGACAGTAATCTTCATTCAGTAACTTTACAATACCCGGCCGTGTCATTTCCGTATATTGTACATGTAGATAGCACGTGTGATACATGTATATACACCAGAAAAACTCATTCAAGTGATTTTTATTTTCAGAAGAACTCCATATCGGGTACATAAACATAAAATTACAATTGAAACAAATCTATTAATAAGTTCAAATGTTGTTTTATTAAATGCACCTAGGTATGTATTTGTAAATTTATGTTAATTCGTTATTTCATGTATCTTTTTTTTTTGTTGCTTCAATTAATTATTTATCTTATTGACTTATTCGTAAATGGAAAAACGCACAAATCTGAATAGAATAATATGGCATTGAATGATTTCTCTAACTCAAAACTAGTTATACATGTAAATTCTATTGTTCTCGTTGGGTTGCTTGTCCATTAATTGACGTTTACGGTGTATTCTTTTGTTCGGTATTTTTGAAAAACCGCTCATCTATCAATTTCACAAGAAATATAATACTCGTAAGTCAAGAACATTGTTTAACTTGCTTTCAATTCGTATATGTACAAACATAAAATAAAATGAAACACTTTAAAGCGGTTTAAATTATGAAGTGCATTTTATAATTAAAGTTTTGAAAAAAATGGTTATTTTTGTTTGATATTTTTTCTGTCCCTTTTCTTAAAATTTAGGACACGTGTCACTGGTTAATATAGAACTAGTCAACCATGAATAATCCCAAACAACAAATTTTTGATTGGTTTGTCACACTTGCTTATATTATCAATATTACGTATTGTTTTCGGCTGAGATTACTACATGTATAACAAGTATAGTAGTCTCAGTTTTCGGCAATATTGAAACAATATCATTAAGAATTTTAATTGCTTCAGTCATTTAATATATATTTATATATATTTATTATTTCATGATTTATACTTTTACTTATAATTGCATCATTTTTTAAAGCATTTATTTAATATTGATTTAACGTATAAAAAAGAAGATCTGGTATGATTGCCAATGAGACAACTATCCACAAAAGACCAAAATGACACAAACATTAACAATTATATGCCACCGTACGGCCTCCAACAATGAGCAAAGCCCATACCGCATATAGTCGGCTATAAAAGGCCCCGATAAGACAATGTAAAACAATTCAAAGGAGAAAACTAACGGCCTTATTTATTTTAAAAAATGAAAGAAATACCGATTTGATAAAATTGAGAATGGAAATGGGGATTGCGTCAAAGCGACAACAACCCGACCATAGAAAAAACAACAGTAGAAGGTCACCAACAGGTCTTCAGCGTTGCGAGAAATTCCCGCACCCGGGGTCGTCCTTCAGCTGGTCCCTAAACAAATATATACTTATTTAGTTCAGTGATAATGAACGCCATACTAATTTCCAAATTGTAAACAAGAAACTAAAATTTAAATAATACCGATTTGATGACTGTTTCAACACTTGACGCCATATCAATATTATATATGAACATTTCGGAAAAATAAGGTGGATATCTAATCAGCGGCTCTCATAAAGTTTTCTTGTAGGTTAAATGAAGGAGGACAATATACCTCTTAGTAGTAAAGCTTAAAGATTGGTATTCTTTAAATTGTATAACTTTCTTATTCTGGTTTTCTCCTCAATTTTAAATTATATTGAGAATCACCTTTTTATGCCAGATCTTTTATCATTTGTTAAAATCAATGACATGTAGTACATGTATTCTATTTTCCGGGATAAATTATCACAATGATACAGAAATAAGGGATGATTTAGAAATTGGCATGCTGTGTATACACCTATCTATTGGTGAACACTTTACATGTTACCCACTAGCTGTCCTTATGTGTTTTTGTTGTTTGATTGCTGTCTCGTTGTCGTTAAACCCACTATGATCTCCTACAGTTTCAATATATATATTTCCCTTATGACTTTGCTCAGAGGAAAGTGATAGAATAGGTTTGTATATACATTTAAGCGTTTCACTTTTCAATTTTTAACTCCCCAAAAGTTTGTTTTAAACTATCAATTTTGAAGACGTGTGTTATCTGAACGAAGTCTGAATAGTCACCAACTTACCAGTTTATTGTTTTCCTATTTGGCACACACCTAAATATAAACCACATTGTAAATACATTTTAATTGGTCGCAGTAAGTAAAATACTTTGCCCCATAACACCAACTTGTCTTGTCATATAATAATTCAATAGCTCATAAAAGATCTTTTAACAAATGTAATCAGTTTTTTATTTGTTTTCATTTGATCTTTAGGGAAAATAAACTTTATATTGTATGGCATTAGTTTAAAGTATCCAACATTTTCTTAATTGTATCAAAATTTGCGATGAATGATCAATTCATTTAATTTTAAGAGTATTTTCGGAAAATTTATTTAACTGTCGCCATTATCACCGTCTTATCAGTCATCGGGTTTGAAAAATGTATTACAATTCAGGCTGATTGGTAATGTCAGTTTGACGTGAAGACTGATCGGTGACTAATCGATGACCCCTGAGTGATAAAATAGACGCTTAAGGTTGAAAATATCGTACTTGCCTGTCTTCTCGCTTTAGCAATAACTATATTGAGAGCTCGATTCTTCTTATTGAAATTTTCCAATTAAATTTTAACATTTGAAAAAAAAAATAACCTTTAATCAAAACATGCCAATTGAATAATAATTAGTACAACACATCAGAACAAATTGTATTGACTATAACTTTTGCAATGCCATTTTGGTCTATCATAATATTATAATTCATAAACAAATAGAGTCAACCTATTGCTTATATTTGGGGTCTACGAAATAGCCCAACATTTCTGCGAGAATAAATTTGAATATCAAAAATAATACAGAGTATATATATTGAAGGCACCAACATATTTCATTGCAATCATCAATTAATTAAAGATACATGCATTAAGTAGACCACGTTAAGGCTATGATTGTTAGTGAATTATATAATGTTATTTGATAAAATGTCTTAAAATTGTAATAGCAGTTATAAAATCAATCATTATTTTCAATATAAAATCTAATCTTAATATTTGTTTATCTTTTGGTGAAAAATAATCAGACGATAAACAATATATATAATGCTATCGAGTACAATATCTATATTGAAATACACATTTTTGTAAATATTAGGTGATATCCTGTTTAAAACACACTACGATTATTTAAACGTTAGATATATTGGTGTAATCATATTACACGTACAATATACAAATGTCCGTTAACATTATTCATGTATTGATTGTATTTATTGTAAACTAAAGTTTGTTTAACATAAAATAACACATAATGTTTAAATTGTTCAAATACAATCTCGTCAATCATTTACATACATAGTTATCGTACCTGATTTAAAATTAGAAATCGCTGTCATGTGATACAATCACCTGTCATACCTGTGATTTTGATTAAATCCACAATGGCGCAAGCTGCGTCTAAAACCTGCGAGGTTTATTTGAGTGCCCCTGGGTCACACTATTGTATAGACTGTGAAGAATACTATTGTGAAAACTGTAAGTTTGTACATAATAGGCAGAAGTTATCGAGAAACCATCAATTTCAGAAAGCCTCCGACCGTATCCCGGAAGGTAAATCAAGATGTAGTGAACACAAAGAAGAATTATCCTTAATTTGTAATACATGTAATGCACAGATATGCACACGTTGTGTGACAGAAAAAAAACACAATGGACATACATTTTCCCAGATTGTTGATGTCATCGTTCAACTACGTGGAGAAAATGAAAAGAAACTTCGTGGCAAGACACATGAAGCGAATCAAAACATAAAGAAGATTGAGGAAAGCTTGAATGTGTTTGATAATTCCGTTAAGTCTGTTGTAAAAGCCATCAACGATGAAGGCAACATGATTAAACGCATGGTTGATAAATCTGTAGCCCAGATGATTGCATTGGTGAAAGAACAATCCAAAAAGGAGAAAGACAAACTGATGAATATGTTGTCAGATGCTAAATCCGTGCTTGTTGGTGGACAAACCTTAGACAGAAAAAGCAATGAACTAGATAAGACCCGACAGGATGGAAGTTTGGTACAAAAGATCAATAATCTGAAAGAAGAAATTGACAAACTACATATAAATTCCCTTCCAGGGTTTCCCAATATATCCTTTAGTCGTAAATCTGTAGCTGAAGATGACATTAGACAACTGATAGGGACATATAATATTAGGTAAATAAAAAAAATATGCGATGTCTTTTTAACTGATACATTTTTCATCTTTAATCTTGCAAAATTTTTAAATATAGGGTGAAATTGTTTTTAAAGTTAATATATAATCATTTAAGTAGTATGTTTTATAAGAATAAGCAGAGTCAAGATGATTGCTCATAAAACAAATCTCAATAAGAAACCAAATGACACAGCTATAGGTCACTGTACGGTCTTCAACAATGAGCAAAACCCACGTCACATAGTTAGGTATAAAAGGTCCCAACATGACAATAGCGGAATATATAAACAGTCTGTTAAGCAGTCGAAGAATTCTTAAATTATATTATTAAAACTGTATTGAACAGGCCGACATAATGATGTCAGTTATACAAAACATATGATAAGCACTGCATTGATCATATTGATAACACAATTAATCATAACAGTATATGCATTGATAATACAAGTAATCACTTAACATTGATTAATAGAAAAAAATATGGTCTACAAAATAGTGTTTTTTTTTAAGTTAACAATTATCAAATATTGAAGAATATTTCAAATATCAAAATGTACATTTTATATAATGTGATCATACTGCTAAATGATAAGACATATTATGAAACTGTTATAGTTTCGTATTTAATCATACTTTATTGAAAAATTACAACAACAGTTGTGTACATTAGTGTGTTTACCTGCACTTTTATCCTTAATATCAAATAGTTCACCAAAAAAAACTCAGATTTTACATAGAAGTTTTTCATAGAATTAACTAATTTCAAAATGAATTATTTATTTAAACATTTATAAAAAACATGAAGAAATCAAATCTTTTTGATAGCAAGTGTGCACCAGTCCTTGACAAAAAGGAGCAACGCCATGGGTACTTATACAGATGTTCTCAGTGTGGGTAAGTTCTTAGAATCAGCTCATCAATTAGATTATTAATATTACAAAATAAATACATACAACATAACAAGATACAGCTCGTCATTAAAGTAACACATGATTGAAATGAACTAGACATTAAATACAACATGCACAATCTACAATTTAGTATAGTGTAATCTACTTTTATATACCTTTGCTCGACGTAGTATTGTTCAGGTAAGTACATCAATCAAGTGTTAAGCTGTCAATAGTTTTAAAACCAACTAATAAAGTAATAAACTTTTCAAAAAAATAGTTTATATAGATAGGGGAATTCAAAAAGCAAAAAAAAATAATATATAGGTCACCGTGCTTGTTTTCAAAATATTTACCATTGAAATTTTGGCGGGGAAATATTCTCTCTTGACTTTTCATAGCTTTATCATTGACCAGTTGAAATTCTCAAAAACTGTTAAAAAGTAATTAAAATTTTATAAGACTTTTACAGATGGCTTATTATTTGACATGTTAAAGATTTACAAAAAGAAAAAGGGGGTAACCGGGCAAATTTTGTAAAGGCAATCAAATGGATAAAACCAGAGGATTCCGAAAATCTGGAAGGAAATTTTTCAGCGACCGACTGAGGCCCTGTTACTTACATTGATTCACTATTGAATATGAATACTTACCTAGTTATTTATATTAATATAAAGGCTACTTAGAATTGCTCAAATAAGAACAAAATAAACATTTAATTTATTTATGTACAAGGAGAAAAGTAACATACTTGAAGATTTGAAATGCTGCACTGTTTAAAAAGGATTAATTTCAGAATTGTAAAAACATTGGGGCGTAAATTCGTTGACCGCAGTAGATTTTCCGCGCTTAATTCTTAAATTGTGCGCACGGTCACATTTGTATAACCCGATGAGACGATTTCTATCAAATTCAGTATCGATGTAATGATGATTGAAAATCTCGATTTAAAAAAAGTTGCAATGACAAGGTGATGATTCTCAATTTCAAAGAGAGGAAATCGAAGAAACGTCTCTTACTATTTTTTTTTAAGTTGTCAATCTTCTAGGACATTACCTGCTGCAGCCGTTTGTTAATGGTAATTTACATACGGTCTGAGAAGCATGTCAGAATTTCCGCACCATAATACATAAATATGGAACTATAAACTAACTGCAAATTAGACAATAGACGTATTAGCCTGATTTGTTTTGAAAAATTTTGATCATATTCCTCTTCAAGTATTTAAGAGTGAATACAACCTAAGTTGTCAATTTTTGGTGTAAGTTTTCTGGAAGATTGGTAATAAAAAAGTGAGTCGGACATAAACAATTTATGAAATGTTAATTATGTTTTATTTTGCAAACTCTCAGACATAAGTGATAATGGACGCCATACTAAACTCAGGATTATACACAAGAAACTTAAATTAAAAATCATACAAGACTAACAAAGCCAGAGGCCTCTAACTAAGGAAAGGCGCAAAAATGCGGCGGGTTAAAACAAAGAAACAGTAAAAAAAAAAAACACGATGATCAGAAATAGAGTATTTTACAGATTTTCAATTTTTGATTTTCCCCGCTGAATATATTATATCGGTCAGGTTTAAGTATAAATCAATTAATTGTATAATTTATCATTTAAGGCGTGAGAACATTTCACCATTCGGAGACTTGTAAGTATTTTGATTTCTACTTGCATATATGAATATAAAGGTAAACTCCATTTTTCTTAAAACAAATCGCAAAGCAGTTAATTGTGTCTATTTTTTATGAGCCTTACTTTTACCTGTGTATCTTAAAAGTTCAAAAGTTCATTGCCGCTGTTAGTTTTTATGTTGTTCTGTTTTTATTTAGTTATAACATTGTGCATTTGTAATCTGCTTTAGAGCAGCAGAAAAAGGAAAAGTCACATAATTTGTAGTAGGTCTTTACTTTTTATAGATAAAGAGACACCTGCTTTTACCGGTGTATGTTATTCCTACATACACTAAGGACGTTCACAAATAAAACCAAAATGAAAGCCGATCCATGTTTAGAGGACTTAGATACATGAACGATACAATTTTTATCATATCCTGCTCTACATACATGTGCTAATGTCAAGTCTATCATTTTTGCACAGTTTTGGCACATACACAATGACATCATTATTGACCTTGAATTATTAGTATACACGGAACAGCAGTCAGGTTTTGTAGTTATTATTTCCCGTCGGCCGTTGACAACGAGCATACCGAAATAAATCAACCATGTAAAATTATGATGTTTAAGATTGTAAGTAGCAAGTTCAAGGTTGATTAAGATAATTATTTGTTACTTAAACTGTTATGCAATACCTGAATTAGTTGTATGTTCGATTAAAAAATGAACTATTTACAAATTAACAATTACAATCCTACTTATCAACTGAATAGCCGTTGTATACAACGAAAATGAACAAAGCATTTACACCATATTTAAAGCACAAAAACAGTCTTGTCACATCTTCCTATATCTATTGTCAAGCCTACATAAGATCAACAACCATGATGATAATAGTATATGGCTCAATATGGGTTTTCTCAATTGACACATACATGAATGATGCTGATCAAGTCTACAAGGCAACACAAATGACTGCTTCATCAGTATAAGAAAACGCTTGACATTTATTAAATGCATATCGAAATCCTTATATCACATCAACATTTCAAAAGAAAATTTCATTCTGACAAACTGTATAATATATCTATAATCATGATAATGTTATCAATGAAAATACCTTTAACACTGCATACATTTAAATACAGATATAAACTATCCTATAAAGATCTCAAGCCTTCTTATTGACCCCTCAGTCATTGACCACTAGCATAACGAACTCAAAATTGACGCCATATGTAAACAATTTCAACTTATGTCTTTGTCAAGCAGACATAACAGCAGAAATTATTATGTTTATCGTTATTGGTTGATTATTATTAGTCTAAACACGAAATATATGTTGTTGTTCCAGCCGGAAATCCAAGCCAACACAAATGATTGCTTCATCAGAACATCAAATTTCTTTTGTTACATTAATGATGCGTTTGAAGTTCATTAAAGACATATCGAAATCTTTATAACAAACATGAATAACTTATTTAATAGAATATACCGTTCTGATAAACAGTGCTATATAGCTCAATGTCAAAAATTAAATACCCATTTTGAAATTCATTACATGGCAATACATACAAATTATAAAATGATGCCGAAAAAGACTAATGTAACATTAAATTAATTCCAATCATTGCATAATATATAAATTGTTTGAAGTTCATTAGAGACACATCGGAATCTTTGCTGCAAACAAGCGTAACTTATTCAATGGACGATTCAATTGTAAAAAATTATTCTATATAACTTCAATGGTGAAATAAATCAATACCCATTTTGAAATTCATTACATAGCAATACATACAAATTATAAAATAATCAATGGTGCTATAAACAGACTAATGTAACATTCCTTTTTTTCAGATAGTAAGTAGCAAGTTCAAGTTTGATTAGAGAAGTATTTATAATTCAAACTGCAATGCAATACACGTAATAGCTGTTAGAATAAGAAATTGTTTTCCTTTTCAAATATTACAATTATAACTATTATTTACTCATTGGCCGTTGAATACGAGCAAAATGAACAAATAACTGACACCATATTTGAAGCATAAAATCAGTCTTGTCAAGCTTACATAAGAACACCAACTTGATGTCTGCATGTCTGCAGTATATAGCTCAATATAGATTTTCTCTACTATACACATACATGTATGTTGCTGTTTAAGTCTGCAAAGCAACATCAATGACTGCTTCATAAAAAAAACATTTTTTAAAGCTCATAGAAATAGCTTATAGACATTTAAAGACATTTCTTAATTCTGATCACACATCAACATTACTATTTTAAAAGAAAACTTAATTCCGATAATTGCATAATATATAAATTGTTTGAAGTTCATTAGAAGCACATCGGAATCTTTGCTGCACACAAGCATAACTTATTCAATAGACGATTCAATTCTGATCATTTTTTTCATATAGCTTGATGTAAATAAATTAATATCCATTTTGAAATGCATTATATGGCAATACATAAACATTATAAAATTATCAATGATGCTGAAAAGGACTAATAACAGTCTCCGGGACAAGTTTGCAATTCCGCTGAGTGCAAAAGTTGTCACCTTACTTTTTGGAGTTAAGTCAAAACAAAGTTGATAACTTGGTTGGTATTGGTTCCCTGATATTTGTCCTAAAAATTTTTGGCTCTAGCACCACTGTTGAAAAAGTTATGCCCCTTTTTTCAGCAATTTCCTCAGAGGAAAAGTACTTTTCCTCAAGGGAAATCAAATTTCCCTGAAGGAAAAAGATTTTTCCTCAAGGGAAATTGTTTTTTCCTCAAGGGAAATTGTTTTTTCCTCAAGGGAAAAAGATTTCCCTTAGGGAATTTGCTGCATAATTATTTCCTTTGAGGAAATTCTTTTTCTTTAGAGGAAATTCTTTTTCCTTTGAGGAAATTTGAAGCTTCAAATTTTCCTTCGAGGAAATTTGCATCTTCAAATTTTCCTTTGAGGAAAAACTTTTTCCTGTGAGGAAATTTGTAGCTTCAAATTTTCCTTGGAGGAAATACTTTTTCCTGTGAGGAAATTTTTGACAAACACTTTTCCTTGGAGGAAAATTCAAGACAACAAATTTCCTCTGAGGAAATCATTGTTCTTCAAATTTCCTCTAGGGAAATTTCTGAACATCAAATTTCCATTAAGGAAATGTTTTTCCTCTATTGTAATCTCATAACAGTACAAACAGTATTAATATATTTTCTCCTAGACTGAACTATTGATACAAAAGATAATTAAAACTTTAATACAAATTTCTATGGTGAGTATTAAACATACAGAAACAAAAGGTTGACTATTTAGCATGTTTAAGACAATACAATAATAAGCAAAACGCTATGAATATCATACCATTTGTGATGTTATTAATATTGTGCTCATATTTGAATATAAAATAAAATAAACACTTTTCATGTCAAATTAACTTGTCTTCTGTTTCAGCTGCTGTGTATTCGACCCCCTACATAACAGTTCAGTGCATAAATAATTCAATCCACATGACATCTTCCTTCAATTTGTTGAATAAATTTTGGCAACATGTTCTTTAAACATCTTCTTTGTATATTTGACATGATGGAGCCATGTACATGAATGGATAAAGCAGGTGTTTATTTCGACAACAAACATGACAAAGATACTATTATTTTTCTTAATTTCTCCATAATCCATCAGTGAATGAATGTAGGTTGTTACATTTTACACAATTGTGTTCTTTGATAGTACTCCATTTTGTTTATAGCAATTTTGTAGGATTTTTTCTATTTCTTTTTCCAGAAAAACACACAGTTGAGTTCATTTCACATTAATAATCCAATTAGCACATTATGTAGAAAAGTATTAACAATTAAAATTCCTCTTCAGTATAGACCTCCAGGACCTGTTGATGATCATAAAAACCAAGATATCTGACCTATAATACACAAAATTAAAAAAAATTGTTATAAATTGAGAAAAAAACAGCAATAAAAATAAGCTTATTTTATCATGTTTTAATGAACATTTTGAGAAACTTTCATTTGATATTCTTACTTGTCATGCTTTTGAGTTCTCTTATTTCAGTGCTTTGTGTCCAAGATTTAATATTCTTTGTTTAGTGCCTTGCAGTGATATGTAAAGTTGAGCCACTTGCAATAGTTGTTATAGAATGTTCATATGTTGTGTTAATATTTGAACCACTGTCCTATATTATGGTCAGGTTGAGTGCTCACAGACATGAGGCCTAAATTAATATATTGTTTGTTTTCATAATCCCTATTCTGACAAGGCAGGTGTGGGTAGGTAGGTTGGTAAATAATTTTATTTTTCCCAAAAGCATGAATATTATCTGATGATCCAGTAAGCCCGAAAATCAGAAATGAATATAATAATATTTGGCTTAGTTTTGACAATAAAATTTTATGAGTAGGACCATTTTTGCAGGGTCAGTCGGGATTGGAGAAACAAACAATATTTTATATTAGGCCTGATTTTTTTTTTATTAATTGTTATTGCCTTTGAACATGTTGAACTAAATTGGATTGTTTAAATCTTTATATGTTGAGATCTTTAATGAATGACCTATAAAGGAAGTGTTTTCTCATTATTGAAGGCAGGCCCATGATTGGCCTTTAATTTCTTGCATCCGCTTCATTGAACTCTGGTGGATAAGTCACTCATTTACTATACCACATTTTCTTATTTTTTTATGAGTCATCATTCAAAGGCAATTTCTTTTATTACTGTCATTCAGAAATTATCCAAACTTTTTAGTAATGCAAATAATGTGACTGGGTGAGTATCGCAGAAATAAGAAATCATATTTTGATAACAGAAACATATATATATATATCATGTAACTATATAGATCTTTATGCAGATTTTTTTTGTAATCACAATAAGTTGTCCATTCCCTGAAAAATCTGAATTTACAGTATATAGAAGTGGTCTTACCATTTAGGCCTTGTTGTATTCTGTTTATCTTGTTTTGCGCTCATTTCTATTGTAACTGTTTATATTTTATATTATTTTTCTATATTTCTTGTCCTATAAAACATATAAAAAAGGGTAAAAATTATTATTAAACATCAGTTTGTGTTTTTCTTTATATGCAGTTATTTTTAAAAAGAATGGAATATTTGTGCTATTTCATTTCACAAACTTTTTGCCAGTCATGACTTTCAAAGACTTTCACCCTGGTCAATAGTTTAAAAAACAAACATTCCCATACTTTTTCTTTGTGTTCGTACTAATTTTTCATTTGACAAAAAAGACATGATTCAACTATTCTTCTATAATTTGTTTCGCTTGACTATGTTAAACTCTGAAATATTGTTAACAGTATAATCTGTATGTGTCTCACTCGTCAAAATTTCAAATTAATATATAAATAACCAATAAAAATGCTATGGATGGCTCAGCTTGATACAAACGTATAGGTTGAACCCAGAACAGTTTGGGCAAGTATGGACACAACATTCAAGCTCGATACAACTCTGAATTTTGAATTTTTATTGTGATTCAATAGTTGATGCAGCATAGGTTTCTGACACAGAATGAATGTGGTCCAAGTACTTAAAAAATTTTAAATTGACAATTAACCTCTAAAATGGTCCAATACTCAAAATCTCAATACATGGTTAGATGCAGCATATCAACATGATCAAAGAATCCCATTAATTCATTTTTTGATGAAATCAAATAAAGTTAAATTTCGGACCCTTTAGAATTCAATGTAGACCAATTTGATAATGGGCCAAAATATAAAAAATGTTAACGAATGGTTAGATTCAGCATATCAAAGAGCCCCATATAATCAATTTTTGTAGACCAATGTAAACAAGACCAAAAAACTAGGAATCTAAATGCACAGTTAGATTTGGCATATATATATCAAAGATTTGGCATGTATATATCAAAGAACTCCAATAATTCAATTTTATATAAAATCAAACTAAGTTTAATATTGGCCCCTTTTGGCCCCTAATTCATAAACTCTGAACAAAAACTCTGGTCACAAAAAAATTTCACAGATTTCTATCAACTTGTACTAAAGTAATTAAGAGGAAACTAAATGTCCTGGGACAACGACGACTACATGATAAAATTGAGAATGGAAAAAGGGAATGTGTCAAAGAGACAACAACCTGACCCTAGGTTAGAGGGTTGGAATACTTTTCTTTTACTGATCAATGCATTTGAATGGGAGATATTATAGTTGGAACCCCTCTTTACTCATGATTGGGACCCCCCTTTGAAAATGGCTGGATCCGCCCCTGAGAAGCATTATAGAAAAATCTATAACATGTATAAGCTTTAACTCAAAATTAGGATCACTTTATTTTTAAAGGGCAGGCACAGATCCAGAGGGGGGTTCAAGGGATTGGAACCCCCCTTTTTTGGATTATCAATGCATTTGAATGGGGGCATGTAATTGGACCCCCCTTCCCCTTTTGTCCTGGGTTAGAATCCCACCCCACCCCTTTTTAAAATGACTAGATCCGCCCCTTAAGGGTCTATAATTAAGTTTGACAACATCAGACATACTACTTTAATAAAAATAAATGCCACATTTCATCCAATTTAATTTCATCTCTTACTTGCTATTTCATCCATAATATTTAAAGAAATATAAATTTGGGAGTAGTATGATTTTAATTTGCAAGTTATTAACTATCCAAACTAGAGACCTAATCATGCTAATAGAGTAGATATACTTGACTAATTTAAATCAAACTTGGGGTGACTGGGAACAAAGATTTAAGGGAATAGATGACAGTTTACCTACAATGACCTAGTTTCATAACAATAGCATACATTAATAAAGACTACATGGTCACTCTTATGTTAAAATTTTGGGTGTTCATTTTTTAATGTTTAATGCTAACAATTTCAACTACATACAAGTATCAAGATTTGATCCTACATTATTTAAATATTGAAAAAAATAGCTTTTTAAATTTGGATCTAATCTAATTATATATAATTGTGTATGTCACATGGATGTATTTTAATGTAAAGCATCTCAAAAATCATTAGCCGTCTCATATTAATTTCAGTTCTTCAAAAGGCAAATTTATATGACATGTATGAGCTTATGCTGAAAATAGAGATTTCTTATTAAGGAGAAATCCCTGCCCCCTTTTTGTGTGAAAATTTTTGTTGATTATAGGCCTATAGGGAATCACAGAAACATGACTGAGGCAAGCATCCCCCATCTGAATCTGAACCCCCCCCCCCCCTTTTCCCCCAATGAAAAGTTCTGGTTCGTCAACCTTTCACTCAGGTCATTGGTGAAGAGTTGTCACACAAAATAAATGATACCAAATGTTCATATGAATATGTTTTTATCTAGTGAGTAGTGTAGGTGTAAGTCAGTCAGGAGGCAACCATTTGATTTGTAGGGTGAAAAATGTGATTAATCTTGTTTGGTAAACTTGTGCTATAAATAAAAATTACCAATCCATTAAAAAATCCGTGAGCCCAATCTCATCCAATGAAATAGATTATTGTCTGTTTTCGAAGTTATATGGAAGAAAGTTAGTAGTCCAGATAATTATGACGCATTGCAAGGCATTTTTTCTGAGGAGAAGTGTAGAACGGGGGAATGGAACCAATAAATTGATCGGATCCGAAATGTCCTTCCCAGTAAAGGAGCACCTATTATTTTGTAGGTAATTATTATTAGTGTCGGTGGTATCACAAGTAAATCATAGTGAATATTGCATGCACATTAAAATTAGCAGATAAGAGACAATTATCAACTTGTGTTTTATTCACGTTCTCGCAGTTATTTACGGTAAATCAGCTATATAGACCTGAGATACATGTATAGACATAGGAAGATGTGGTGTATGTATATATAACCCAAAACAGATGTTCGGTTCTAGTACTATATTATATATATAGTGGCTATGTGGCTATAGTATAGTATATGACTTTAAAATAACAATTATCAATTATATCTGTATTCTGTGGCGGGTCGAAGGGGATGGAATCCGGGGTTGGACTCCCCTAGCTTTTTGTGAGCAATCATTGCATACATGATAATCTCGGGAATCCTCTCAAGTTCCTATATGCAATAAAATCAACGGTACTAATTTTGTTGCACCAGATGCGTATTTCGACAATACATGTCTCTTGCTCGTGGCCAAAATATTTGAAATCCAAAGCATATATAAAAGATATACAAGGTGATAGGACGTTCCGTTGGAATAGGTTACCTGTGCATCAGTAAAAGTTTTAATATAGGAACCTTAAAAATATGTGAACAGGTCGTGAAAAACTCTCTTTTGACACTTAGGTATTGCACTGTTGCATTACACACCAATCAAAACGCAAACAATACGGGAAAAGATAACATTTTAACCTACACAATATATGAATAAGGTATACACTTTTGAAATGTAAATTATATGAAAAGGGTGGGGTAACAGAAACCCAGCGGCAATGACACCCCTTATTTAATGGAGACATGTTACTTTTTGTAGTTGGAACCCCCTTTATCATGGCTAGATCCGACCATGATTTTTACATGTAAATCAAGCCTCGGGTATTTGTTGGCATAACGGTAACCACGAAAGGGGGGGGGGGCTAATTAAAAGCACGAGGAATTATAAATATACAATTCAACAGGGGTAGAGTGCATGGAGGAATGGGAATTAAAGTTGTCTCTTCACGATAATCGAAAAAAGTATCTTGCACGTTATTTTCATCATCTTGTCTGAAACCCTCTGAATAATCGGAGCTTCATGGCGAAAACAAGGCATGTGAAATACTAATAACATACACTTCTTTTTTTATACGTTGTATGGACGAATGTAGGACAGAAAGTCACAGGACAAAAAGTCACAATTTAGTTTTTAGAATATTTTTCTTTAAGCAAGAAAAAATAATTTAAAAAATAAAAGTTTTGTTTTTTTCTTGAAGTGTTAAACCTAAAGCAACTTTGTAATAAAAAAATTATTCAATAAATATCAATAATGATCAAATAATTGTTAAGAAAACAAGATGTCATCATGACATGGTACTTAAATGGCTTCATGGTGCCAAGAAATATCATTTTTGAATGATTAAAATTTACTATTTTTTTATTTAACAAAGCTTATGAATAATGTCCTACACTTCAAAATGAATAGATGTAATAAAAAGATAATATTTCAAGATCTTTCTTTTATATATTCAAACAATTGTCGAAGGATTAATTGTGACTTTTTGTCCTGTGACTTTTTGTCCTATCTAATTTGTGACTTTATGTCCTGTGACTTTGTGTCCTGTGACTTTCTGTCCGTTTACCGTATGGACAAACCCATAAATCCCTAAAAAAAATGCTTGATTCATGTCATGTCAAATAAATTACAGCGCGGAAAGGTAACTTTAATTTTATATCAAACCTAGATTTTTGTTATATATTTTTTCAATAAATTTAAAAATCTTAATTAGGCATGCGTGAGTTCCGTTTCATGAGACCTACACAGATTTCTATAAAACAAATTAAAAATTATAAATACAGTTTTTCAATTCTTTCCGGCATAGATTAAAAAAATATGTATATAATCTTTATACGAGTTTGGTTGAATTATTTCACTTCATTATAATGATAAATCTTTTAGTTCTTAAATTTTTAATTAAAAATGAATTTATCATTTTGATATTTAACGATAAACTTTTTAAATTAAAGTGACATGGTCAGTAACCCAATTAGTTGCATGGCTGATTATCATCTTACAGGTGACCCAGTAATTTTCCATATGACAGTGGCGTGTGCCCTCGGGGTTATAACGGGCAGTGTATAACTTATTTTCTGGGGAACATCCTGTCCACGTGTAGTAATTAGCATATATTGCAACAGATGACATTAAACAAATTTTCTTTGTAGCATCGGAGGCAATTTCATGTTCGACCACACAAAATATTTCACAAAAAAGATATGATAAAATCAAAAGAAAAAGATAAAGAAATATTAACAAATAAATGTGAAATTGAGTAAACGGGGATTCGTGTTTTTATTAGCTTATTTTTAGTGGACAACAACAAATGCAGTTTTTAACGACCTTGTGTGACCTATAGATGTTGATGTTTGTGTCATTTTGGTCTGTTGTGGATAGTTGTCTAATTGGCAATCATACCGCATCTTTTTTTTTTAATATTGACTGGCTATATACATGATATAATATATATAGCACTTGCACGGTCGGTCCAGTGGACATATTTCATACTAGATAACTTATACAGTAATTCTTTTTATATATATGACAATAATTGTCCGATCTGATACACGTACCTATAATGTACAGAATTTTGAACAGCTTCAAATATATGCGGTTCGTAGAAACACCGCAAAGGACCTCCTTAGTGCACTTAGAACAAAAATGTGCACTAAGGACCTGATGGAATGATACAACTGTCTCAAAGGATATGGCATATATAAATAGACTTTCTAAAAGGAGAAGGTCCGGTAAGACACCTTTTTAGCCCCAAAATATAGCAGTTTTACAAAATTATTAAAAGTAAACTTTTAGTTATTTTTTGGTCAGTAGAATGCTTAAGCTTCATTAATATGGGCTTTTTTTTACAATACATGGCACATTTATCGGGTACTGGCACCATAAAGTCATGCTAAATGGCAAAAACCATCTGTAAAAAAAGTGACATTTTCCGGCATATTTGGTGGATTTTTCTTATTTGAGCTTGAATCAGATCGTTTTTAATGACAAAATCAGTGAAAATCTTCCACATACACTAATAGAATCAAATAAAATAGACACTTAAGTGTTTCAAAAGTGGTCAAAATCTTTATTCAGATGAACCTGAAATTTGAGGCCAAAATCGGTCCTAACCGGACCTACTCCTTTATATCTTTTCTATAATGTTTTCTCGACACGTGCCTCAAAAAGTTGATTGTCACCGTTAGTATAATCGGTAGAAATTCATGTTCGCTCAACCTTGAACCGTGAATAATCTGCTAGTATACTGATTAAACATGTACTAGTATATGATATTTCAAATTGTTCTCTATTTTTTTTCATTTGTTTGTTTCTGCAGTATTTATTCTGTCTGCTATATTTTTTACTTCTAAAGTAATAGCGTATTTTCAACTCTTTCAGTTTGGGATTTTTTCATCCTTTTAATTTTAAAAATACAAATAATTGTGAACACTTCACGGAAAAGTGAGGATTGATATTTGGTTGCTTAACGTCCAGTTGCCAATACTTCATTCATTTTTCTAATGTCAGGAACTATGCCATTTATCAATATTGCGATTAAATAATTAAACTTATAGAATTAATACTTAAAAGTTTATTTATAGTAACCATATGCCGGATGAACAAAAAGTGTGCCATTTATTGAAAAACATATGGTTTGGTATAACAAGAAAACTTCTCTAGTGTTCTAAACATTTCTCACATAACCCCTCCCCCCAAACCCCCACTTCAAGCTCTGGATCCGCGCCTGCCCAAAGTGCTTATTACATTAAAAAAAAAATGGTATTCATCTTCAATTGTTGAAATAAAGATGAATTGTAAAAAAAAAGCATTGACACCAGTTTAAAGTTATCTTTCATAGAAGACAGTTATGATTTATTCTATAATTCTCTTTTTAAAACGTAAAATAATTTTACCTCTTGGAGTTTTTCTATATTACTTCTGTAATCGGATTTTGAAGAACCCCATGGACACCACATACTCTCAAATGTCTTTCAAGGAATAATGATAGTATGTGAACTCTTGTGTTGTTTGTAAGGAAATGAAATATCAAAAGCCTTTATTTCTCAATTTGTATCTCAAAATAGAGTTCGATAATTAAAAAAAAAGCTTGCATAGCAATTTCCTTAAAAACTAAATATATATAACAAATGCAAAGTTTTAAAACACAAAATTTATTTTTAATTTTTCTTTCATAAACTTGAAATTATACTACGCTAATCCGTTAGGTTAACAACCATTGATTAATCAATAAGTAACGATCGAAAGACAATTGTTTATTGGATTAGGTTGATTGAACATGATAATTCGGGAATCTGCAATAAACCGTTTGTCACGTGGCGAGTGGCACGCGTTTATTAAAAAGTCATTTAACTTCAAAATCTATTGATACCTAACTTTATAAATATGAGGTTTTTAATCATATCCTCTTATATTCATGCTCGCTGTGATCTTAAAACATCGTTTTAGTGTCCTTAATGCAAAAACTTTCTTCTTAGTGCACTAAGAAGTCTTTTGCGGTATTTCTACACACCGAAATATATGGCCTTATTATTGGTAATATACCATATTAGTGTCACTAATGGCTTAACGTGTTACCAAATTAAAAAGAAGAAATAGGCTCAAAACCGCATTTTTAACTTTAGATTTTTTTCAATCCCACAATAGAGAAGAGGTCCGGTATACAGACTAATTAAAAAGTCCAGATGAGAAGTTTAAATTTTAACTGTTTCTTGACGCATGCAAAAAAATGCAGTACCTGGTTACAGTTGCTCATTGACAAATTATCATCTTTCGATTAAATGATCTTAAATCTATTTGGTCTTAATTTTAAAAGTTATTAAATCTAAATGTGAAGTGATCTAAAATGTTCAATATTAATGAGTATTTTCGCTGTGAAATGAATCTAAGGTCGTCTAAAAGTATATACATGTGTATTTGACCCGACTACTGACTACATAGTAAACTATTCATTATGTATGTATAAGGGGGTCTGAGCGGGACTCGGGATTGTCGAGGCATATTTTTTGTAAACGTGACACATGAAAGTCAAATTATGACACGAAATCCCGAAATCCCGGGCTTAAAAACACGAAATCCCGAGGTCCCGAAATTCGAAAAAAAGAATTATCGGATCCCGAAAGGGTCAATCCCGAAATCCAGAGCTTAAAAACACCCGATCCCGGAGTCCCGATAAAGGTCCTATATCCTCCCTCAAATTATATATTGTGCCGTGAAAATGCGAAATGAAGTTTAGCGGGACATGGGAAATTACAAAAATATCAGAATTGTTCACCTATATAGTGTAAGCGTAATGGCATCATGCGGGAATCTAAAAAAATAAAAAGTAACTAAGCGGGATCCGTGAACAGAACCCCCAATGAGACCCCCATTAGTTGTGGCTTATTTTGGTCTTTTTAGTTCGTTTCTTTCCCATGTACATTACTTGACCGTTTTTGTAAAACAACAGCACTCGAGGTCTGACAGTATTTTACCAAGAAATGCACAAAATATTCAAGAAGAAGGCCTAGAAAATTTAAATATTGGTATGCACACATACTCCCTAGCTGCGGTATCGTAGCTCTTTAGGTCCTTTTGTTATTTTTTGAATATTTGCGGACCATAGATCGTCCGCAAATACTGTTATTTTTTGACTATTTGAAATAGTCAAAAAATAACAAAAGGACCTAAAGAGCTACGATACCGACGCTAACATACTCCCCTGTCAGCACAGACAATTTTTTTTTTGTAAACGCGCCAAACTCGTTTCTAATATTTATAATAGAACTGAAAAGAAAACTGAAATGGAAATGGGGAATGTATCAAAGAGAACAACATGACCAAAGAGCAGATAACAGCCATAGGTCACCAATGGGTCTTCATTGCAACGAGAAGATCCCAAAACCTTAGTCCAAATAATTATGACGTCTTGAAAGGCTATTATAATTTTTTTCTTTGACGCCTTACATCGAAGTAAGGCGTCAAAGAAAAAAATATAATAGCCTTTCAAGACGTTATAATTATTTGGACTACCAAAACCTGAGACTGGGGTGGATCCTGAGTCATATAAAGGGGTTCATAACGCAGGACAATTTTTTTTTTTTTTGGAGGGGGGGTCAAACTTCATGTCCCCATTCAAATGCATTGATCGTCCATTAAAGAAAGGGGTGCTTCCAACATGTCCAACCCTCAGCCCCCCTGGATCCGTGCCTGTGAGTCATGCTTTAGCTTGCCATTAAACAAAAATGTATACTAGTTGAGTAATAATGGACGTCATACTAAACTCTTCAATACAAAAAAAAGAAACTAAAATAAAAATCATACAAAGGTCACAAAGGCCATAACTTCTGGCTCCTAAATAAGAAAAAGTAAAAATGCAGTGGGGATAAAAGCCTTTACTGTAAATTCTTGAAATTACAATTAAATAAATCATCTCACATCACTGTGCATTTCTTGAAATTGGTCGTATTAATAAATGCATGCAATATTTTCAGAAAATTTCAATATATAGGCTTTTAAAAGTCAATCTTGTGCATGATTATCAATGATTATACTCGCACAATTAACACATGTGGTTCTCAAAACTCAAAGGTGTCTATGCTATTTATGACAACTTTTCATACCCCCGCTTTCAAAAAAGGGGGTATACTGTTTTACCTCTGTCTGTCAGTCCGTCCGTCCGTCAGTCAGTTCGTCCCATGAATATTTTTCGTCGCATTTTTCTCAGGAACTACAATACAAGGATTTCTGAAATTTGGTTTCAGGGTTTATCTAAGTCATTTATACCGTGTGATGCGTTTTCAGATTGATCACTTGTCAACTTCCTGTTAACCGAACACTTGTATGATTTTACACATGATAGCCAAGTTGAAAATTTTCGTCACATTTTTCTCAGGAACTACAATACAAGGATTTCTAAAATTTGGTTTCAGGATTTATATAAGTCAGCTATACCGTGTGATGCGTTTTCAGATTCATCACTCGTCAGACAACTTCCTGTTTACCGTACACTTGCATATTTTTACACTATTTATATTATCCACTTGCGTCGGGGGTATCATCAGTGAGCAGTAGCTCGCAGTTTCACTTGTTAATCAAGTATAAATTTACAAAATATGTTTAGAACTATATGATTTTTAGGTTTTTAAGCATAGATATAGTAGGTCAGGATCTGCGAACTCTCACTGACTGACTGAGCACATAAGTTCAACACTTGTTTTTTGGTGATGTTGGTGTTGCAAAGTGTTTTGTTTTGTTTTTCTTTTCTGCATCTTATGTTTTGCCTTGGCATTGTCAGTTTCATTTTCATTGCCTTTGGTTTTTTTTGTTATGTTAAATAACAAGTCACATATATAAATCATGATAATTAAGGTCCTTTTTAATTTTTAGGGATTTTAAATTTTTAATTTATAGTTAGGGATTTTATTCATAAAAGTGGGGATTTTCCAGTACGTATACTATTAATAATGCTTTGAGCAATTTTCATGAAACTTGGTGAATTATTTTTGTATAACATAAACATGATAATTTTCCTTTTAATTTAAAAAAAAAATCTGATTTATGTCATTGTACTATTATGACTTGGGATTAGGATAGTCTCAAGAATGCTTTCACAAATTTTTATGAAACTTTGGTGAATTGTTTTTATATCTTGACATAAACACCCTTTTTATTATTATAACCCAAAGTGGAGGGGGCATAATGTTTAACACTTGATCATTTGTCCGTCTGTCCCAAAGTTGTTTTTTGTTCTCTTACATTACTTTAGTTTGCCTCAACCAAATTCAATTAAACTTTTACAAAAGTTTGTTATCACAATGCTCAGATCAAGTTTGAATTTTGGTGATGTCAGTGTTACTGTACTAGAGTATCAGAGTTATGCCCCTTTAGAAATGGGGAAAATATGCTGAATTTTTGGTTTCCTGTTTTCTAAACTTTAGTTTGTCTCAACCAAATGTTATGAAATCAATACACAATGCTAATCACCACAAAATACAGATTAAGTTTGAATTTTGGTAGTGTCTCTTTTACTAAATTCTATAGTTGTGTTCTTTAAAAATGGAATTTTTTTTCGGCCTTCTAACTTATTAGTTTCCCTCAACCAAATTTTATTAAACTTTAAAACAATACTTTTTATCACAATTTTAATCAGATCAATTTAAAATTTTGGTAGTAAAACTTTTACCGTTCTTCAGTTATGTTCCTTTAAAACTTTGAATAATATTCAAGCTGGAGTATCATTCCCTATTTATCATGTATATTTTTTTATAAGATGCAGAGTTAAGGAACTTTAGTTGTTGCAAATTTATTCAAATTTTGTCCATTTTCAAAATCTTTGAAAGGTTTTAGAAATGTATTTGTTAAAAAAATCGCAGCCTTAAACTTATAGTCACTTGAGAGATCTATAAATTGAGCCAAATTATATACATTTTTTATGTCAATGAATACCACTGTTTGTGCATGTTTTTTTTTTTTTGGAGGGCAGGGGTCTTATTTGCGCAGTGCTCATAGTTTTTTAGTCGATCAATAAAATTCATTTAAAGCAGACCAGCTATAAGGGCAAGAAGCTTATCAAGCACTCATGGTTTAGATTCTTAATAAAACACACATTAATATACATATAAATGTACATTAAACAGAAAAAAATATTGATGCAAGATGTCATTCAACTTTTACTCTTTTATGTATAGGACAAGAACTATAGAAGATACAGAGAAATAATATACAGCAGAAATGATAGGCAATGTAAAATTTGCAGAAGCCAACTAAACCTAAATGGTAAGGCACCTTTTAATTTTAAAAAGTTATTGAACTTGAAAGATGATTACTAGTATCATGATTACTATAAAAATTCAAAGTAGTGGTATATATTAAATATGAAAACTATCATGGCTTTGAGAAAGCAATTGTAGGCCTGTTACGACCTTCAATAATGAGAAAATCCATATCCTATACTATAGTCAAAGTAGGCAGCTATAAAAGACATAAAGATGAAACATTGAATCAATCCAAACTGTAAAACTAATCATGCTTAGTGTCAGACTAAACTGACAAAAGCTAAAGGCTCTGAACTTTGGACAGGCACAATAGGAATATGGCAAGGTTATATAAAAATAAGATGTGGTATGATTGCCAATAAGACAACTCTCCACCAGACAACCAATGATGTAAATTTCCTGCAAACATGGACTTGACTACTGTAAATCAACTAATTTTTCGTGAATACTTTATTTGGCATTTTATACTTTCTAGTCTACATCGCAGTTATTTATTTTTCTCGAGTTCAAGTTTACTTAATGTATTTTAATAAGGAAAGATACACATGAAAAACATTTATTGCTGTTTCTCTCTCCATTTATAACATTTTATTTGTTTATTTTGTGTATTTATAAGTGATCAGACATCTTGGTTTTCATGATCAATAGGTCATTACTGAAGAGGAAACTTAAAGTTGAAATTTATTTACATAGTGCATAATTGGATTAATTTGAAATGGAATGTGTGCTTTCCTGCAAAAAAGAAATAGGAAATTTCAACATTATCACATGATAATGACCATATAAAACAAAATGGAGTTCTATCATAGATACACAAAAACACTATTGCATAGAAGCAACAACATATCTTAATCAAAAGAAAGGAGAATGCAGAACAAATACTATTTTGTTGTTGAAAAAAGGAACACCAGTTTTATCCACTCATTTACATCACTCCCTCATATCAAATATACAGAAGAAGATCATTGAAGAACAATTTGCAAAAATGATTTCTCTTAGAATTGAAGGGAATTGTTTAGTGAATGGAATAATGTATTCACTGAATTCTTACATAGTGGATTGAATAACTGTACACAAGCTGAAACAGAAGAAATTCTAATTTAAAATAACACGAAAAGTGTTTATTTTATTATTTAATCTGCAAATATATAAACAAATTCTTTAGAACACCACAAATGATATAATGACATTCAAATTGGTTGCTTATTAATGTATCACATTGAAACAATTTCAAAGAAAACAGAAGCATTTGCTCCAAAAAAATTATAAATCAAAGTTAAATTTATATAAAAAGTATAAACAATACCTAGATCTAAACAGTCAGACTGTATTATTTTCAATGTCATTAAAATGTTGAGTCAAACATTTATTAAAGTTTTAAATATCATTTGCATCAATTATACAGTCTTTTAATAATTATATTCATACTGTTTGTATACATGGTGTAGTGAAGAAATGTTTAACAAGTAAAAATAATGAAAAACATTTCCTTAAGGGAAATTTGATGTACAGAAATTTCCTTGGAGGAAATTTGAAGAACAATGATTTCCTTAGAGGAAATTTGTTGTCTTGAACTTTCCTCCAAGGAAAAGTGTTTGTCAAAAATTTCCTCACAGGAAAAAGTATTTCCTCCAAGGAAAATGTGAAGCTACAAATTTCCTCACAGGAAAAAGTATTTCCTCAAAGGAAAATTTGAAGCTGCAAATTTCCTCAAAGGAAAAAGAACTTCCTCTAAGGAAAAAGAATTTCCTCTAAGGAAAAAGAATTTCCTTTAAGGAAATAGAATTTCCTTTAAGGAAATAGAATTTCCTCAAAGGAAATAATTATGCAGCAAATTCCCTAAGGGAAATCTTTTTCCCTTGAGGAAAAAACAATTTCCCTTGAGGACAAATCTTTTTCCTTCAGGGAAATTTGATTTCCCTTGAGGAAAAGTACTTTTCCTCTGAGGAAATTGTTGAAAAAAGGGGCATAACTTTTTCAACAGTGGTGCTAGAGCCAAAAAATTTTAGGACAAATATCAGGGAACCAATACCAACCAAGTTATCAACTTTGTTTTGACTTAACTCCAAAAATTAAGGTGACAACTTTTGCACTCAGCGGAATTGCAAACTTGTCCCGGAGACTGTTTAATGTAACATTCGTTTTTTTTTCAGTTAGTAAGTAGCAAGTTAAAGTTTTATTAGAGAAGTATTTATAACTCAAACTGCAATGCAATACACGTGATAGCTGTTAGAACAAGAAGTTGTTTTCCCTTTCAAATATTACAAAAAACGAATATTTACTCATTGGCCGTTGACCACGAGCAAAATGAACAAATAACTGACACCATATTTGAAGCATAAAACCAGTCTTGTCAAGCTTACATCAAAACATCCAATTTCTGCCATTGCATATATGATTTGTTTGAAGTTCATTTAAGACATATCGAAATCTTTATAACAAAAATGAATAACTTATTTAATAGAATATACCATTCTGATAACTGTGCTAATGATGAGTGAGTAAGTAGCAAGTTCAAACTGCAATGTTATACACGTAATAGCTGTTAATAGCTGTTAGAACAAGACAGTGTTTTCCTTTTCAAATAAATGTATTGCAATACATATTATTTACTCATTGGTCGATGACCACGACGACAATGAACAAATAACTGACACCATATTTGAAGCATAAAACCAGTCTTGTCAAGCTTACATGAGAACACCAACTTGATGTCTGCAGTACATGGAGTATATAGCTTAATATATATTTTCTCTACTTTACACATACATGTATGATGCTGTTTAAGTCTTCAAAGCAACATCAATGACTGCTTCATCAAAACACCACATTTTGTAAAACTCATAGAAATAGCTTATAGACATTCAAAGACATTTCGTAATCCTGATCAAACATCATCATTAATATTTCCTTATTTACCGTTGACGACGAGCAAAACAAACATAAAAATGACGCCATATTTGAAGAATTAAACCTTTTATTTTAAGTATAAAAATAAGCAACAACTATGATTTCTAAAATATACGTCTCAATATATTTCTTATCTGCATTACACACACATGTTGCTGTTCAGACTTTCAAGGCAACACGACTGACTGTTTAATCAAAACATCATATATTTGTTATGATAATAGGAATAGTTGTACATTTAATAAAGACATTTCGTAATCTTTATCACAACTCAACTATTTCAAAAGAAAAAAAAATAAACTGCATATTATATGGCAATAATATTAATAATTAAACTGATAGGCAATACTTCCAACGTTTTATACTTTTTTATACAGATATAAATTTCCCTATAAAGATAACAAGCCAAATTATTGACTCATCAACCGTTGATCACGATCAATACGAACTGAAAATTGACAATACATGAGAAACATAACATTTGCTTTTGTCAAGCAAATAATTAAAAAACTGATCATATTTTCATGGTAAAGCATGTACGGTGGTCCAAGTGGGGTTTTTGTGTTTTGGTCTATTTCTAAGGTTAGGTAAGCACTCAGTCAGTTTTGTCTGACAGTAATCATTCGGTACTATAAGAGCTATTGCAGAAATGAATTTAGAAGTGTGTGTGTATGGGAAAATCGGGGAGGGGAAGGGGGGGGGGGGGGGGGGGGGGGCGTCGGACGGGAATTTGAATTGGACCCCACCATGCATACATTTGTCATTGGATATCTATTAATTGCTAAGGTAATCTTTCAAACACCACCAATCAAATTCAAGTAGAAGAGCCTTCCGACCCCAACAACCTCTCCAATTAATTCTGGAACGGACTTGAGAAATACATGAAGTATAACTACTTAAAAAAAATGATTGTAATGTGTATATATTTGTCTGGCAGGTTTCATGATCATCTGCTTGAATATCCATATGTCAATCGTGTGGATCATCAAGCTATTTAAGTTACAAGCCAGTCATTAATGTGTTTAATTTGTGGCTTGTGAAGAGTTAAATGGCCATTGAAATATAAACACACCATTTAGTTTAAACATATTTAAACATATGTATTTCGAGTGGATTGAGAAAAAAAGTTTTCGAACTTATATTAATCCCTTTCCACTTTGCAGTTCCGAGTGCTGCCTTGTAGCGGCATTATCCTGCTCTTTTTCGAAATCTACACAGGTGTCTTTTTTATACAAGAGATATGGCTCTATTTTAACACGGGTCAGCCATTAATCGTCCCCTTTCGATGTACTATCATCGTTTCGTCAAGACCATACTCGCAAATGGTGTCAGGGGAGACCATTTAAGTGCAAACTAGCCAACATAAAAGGAATGATCTATCGATTGAGATCATAACCATGGCCATTTCATTGCTTTTATAGATATACCATTACTTTGTCATGACAAATTTATTGGTTAATTTCTAATGCCCACTATCTAGTCGTTTAAATTGCAATTAAAATGCAGGAATGGCCATTAAAAATCCCATAGAAGTAATAGTCCTATTAATTATGGTAACAATAATGCACAAACAAATTTTGAAAACATATGTCATGCCCATTAATTAATATAAAGTTGAATTAATGGCCATCATGTTTAGTTTCGATGGTAAAATTAAATGGTAATTATCTGGTAAATTCATGCCCATTGATATATCCATGGAAAAAATAAGGGCTCATTATTAAAGGCCATCATTCCATTCATTGCTTTATTTTAGCGTGAATTTTCATCTTTTGTATGGCATTACGATCAATTAAATGGAAATTTACCACATTAATTGTAACCATAATTAATTTTCTTCATTTAATTGGTAAATTTCATGGTTCATTAATGGGAATTTTCACAGTAGCGTTTGAAGTATAAAACCAGTCTTATCAAGCATATATAATAGCAACATCTATGAAGTCTACAGTATATGAATCGCTATGGGTTTGTCTCTACATAATACATACATAGATATAGGAAGATGTGGTATGAGTTTCAATGAGACAACTCTCAATCCAAATAACAAATGTATAAAAGTACATTGTAAACCATAATATGTCAAGGTATGGCCTTCAACATGGAGCCTTGGCTCACACCGAACACCAAGCTATAAAGGGCCCAAACTTACTAGAAAAGTGTAAAAACATTCAATTTGGAAAACCAACGTATTTAAAATCACTAACATGTGAGTTTATAAAAGGTCAGCTGGATTCAAAGTAAAGTTTTTTTTTCTATCTTTCATCATATTATTTACTTTTAATGGTTAAACAACAGTTAATAGTAATCAAAGATAACAGGCTTTCAATTTGATACACCAGTCGCGCGAGTTGTCTACATAATACTCATCAACGAAGTTCAGATCATAATAGTTCATTAATGTAGTTAGTAAGCTGAAAAATTTAAATATTAAAAGGTCACGGAAAAACATCAGAACATTATATGTTGAAGAGATCTTTGCACACATCATAACATTGAACTAGTCATAATCTTTTTAGGATAGTTAAAATTCAATTTGCAAGAAAAACCTTGTTTAAATGTTCAAAAGTACTTTTACTTTTTAGCGCCCCTGATTGCGACAAGTGCGTGAGGTAAGTAATTAAATATGCAAACAAAATGTTTGGTGCCAATGACAATATATAACTAAGATTTAATTGTTCTCTTGTAAAAAGCCATTAATTACAGGGTTAGCCATTTACAAAAATACCCATTCTGACGAGGTGCAGTGAATCTGTAATAATAAGAAAAGTAGTTCAATTTGAAATTTGCTTTCACATGTTTCTTGGAGAATCAAATTTTGAAACATGACCACGACTTATCCAATGTTAATTACAGAATATTGCCGCGGTGGCTACAACCTACATTTGACAAGTTATTATTTCCTGTAGTTTGTGTATCAATATAGCATGTAGTTTTATCACAGAGTCGATGCAAAGGCAGACATGTTTATGACAAGCTAACACATCTTAATATATGCCTTCATGTACAGTATGTTCATGGACAGTATGCAGATTCACTTGAATGTTGTCATATAAATATATTAGAAAGGGTCCGTGTAACACTTATCAATTCAAAGTTTTAAACAGTTTTGAAATTTTAGATTTTTTGGAATTTTGATCAAAGTTTTAAAATATCAAAATTTCAAATTGTGTTAAAGTTTTGAAATTTTGAAATTTTAACCAAATTATTAAAATATCAAAATTCTAAATATCGTTTATAAATTTGATATTTTAGAAACTTGATCAAACTTTTAAAATACTAAACCTAATGTGCAATTTTGATTATTTCACTTTTTGAAAGTTTATTTTTTTAAATGTTTGCTTAAAATATCAAAAATATAAAGGGGCGACAAGAGGGGTACATGTAATCACTGATGTTAACACGGCTCTGATAAGAACTATTCTTACAGATGGGTGCGGTCCTAACCTTGACAAAAGTTAACTTAGAGTTAACTTGGTGACTGCTTTCTAAGTTAACTTGAGAATTTTTAAGCAGTCAAGCAAGTTAACTTCGTCGTTGGTGGACCAGACCTACGGTCTGCTTTTTTAGGACTGCTGCAGACCTATCGACAAGTCTGCTCCAGACCAGACCTGTGGACAAGTCTGCTTTTGACCAGTCCTGAGGACAGGTCTGCCCCAGACCAGACCTGTGGACAAGTCTGCTTTTGACCAGTCCTGAGGACAGGTCTGCCTCAGACCAGACCTGTGGACAGGTCTGCTCCTGACCAGACCTGAGGACAGGTCTGCTTTTGACCAGACCTGTGGACAAGTCTGCTATTGACCAGACCTGAGGACAGGTCTGCTTATGACAGATTATCGTTATAAGAGTTTTCATATCAGCCTTGAGCTTTCCGCATGATTAAAATATGTAAACAACATTCGCATTGTTTTTCCACAGATATCATTTATTATTTACTCGCTAGACTCTACTAAATATTATACAAATGCTCTCTTTTATTTGATATACTTGTATTCTTATATAAATAAAAAATGGCTATACGATCACACAGAGTTTTTTTTTTTATTAGAAGGCGGATAGAAAGGTTATCCAACGCATCGGAACAATATTCTTATATCACGGGATATCGGCAACATTGTTCACGTTACTTCGTTCCCCGTTGTTTACCTGTCCCTTCCTAAATTTTACTTTATGCATAAATTTATACTTGCATGGATATTTCATTGATATTCAACTTGTTTGCATTGGATTTACTATTCTATTTCCCGCAGAATATTCTAACAGAAATTTTACAGTGTCCGTAAGCATACGGTGTGGCAAAACTATCAACAATCTCGTCAAATTCGTCAGATTTATCGAGAGATTTGTCATTGCCGATATTTATATGGGACATCCTAAAATTATACTCAATGCGCACTCTAATGAAATAGTTGCCACTTGACGTTTATTTATAAACAAAATCAATCAACCGACATAATAGATTCCAAGAAGAGAACCTCGTATATTTGTTTTTATTAAATCATTGTAAATAGTGCAAATGAATTCAGACATGTCAGTGTTGGTACTTTGATGATGTGGCATAATAGTTTTGTTTTACACGTACACCATCATGAACTCCTATATATGATCTGACTGATAAAATTAATAAAGAGATGAAATTCTGACATTCTCAATTTAATCAGAATTTTTTTTGCATTAATAGTTTTCCAATATTATTGATTACGTGTACATTTACAGTCCTACTAAAATGTGAACAGGAGCGCCAGGAAAAGACATTAAGGCGCTCGGTACAATGGTATGCGATTTTCAAATAAAAGTGCACATATGATCAGTTTTGGTCAACTAGTTTTGTTTTCCAAGTCAGCATGAGGTATTAAAACTACTGAAATTTTGTTACGTATCAATATTTTGAATAAAAAAGGAGGACACGCTGGTATCCTAAATTTATGCGAACAAAAATTTGTTGTTATTAAATTGCAATATTGCTGTCCATTGTCATGTTTAAATTATACATTGATTCCTGACATAAAAAATATGGCTGATTTACTACTATGCTGGTACGTCATGGTGTATATAGATTTACAAATTAAATACACATATGGTCAGTTTTGGTAATGCGGTCAAATAATTTTGTTGTACAAGTCAGCTGGAGGTATCAAAACTACTGAAATTTTGTTACGTATCAATATTTTGAATAAAATGAGAACATGCTGGTATCTTAAATTTATGCGAACCAAATGTTTTGTTATTATATTGCAATTTTGCTGTCCATTGTCATGATTGTATTGTAAATTGAATCCTGACATAAAAAATATGGCTGATTTACTATGCGGGTATATAGATTTGCAAATTAAAGTGCACATATGGTCAGTTTTGGTGGATGCAGTCAAACAATTTAGTTGTACAAGTCAGCTGGAGGTATCAAAACTACTGAAATTTTGTTACGTATCAATATTTTGAATAAAATGAGGACATGCTGGTATCCTAAATTGATGTGAACAAAAATTTTTTGTTATTATATTGCAATATTGCTGTCCATTGCCATGATTATATTATACATTGATTCTGGCATAAAAAATAAGGCTGATTAACTATGCGGGTATATAGATTTACAAATTAAAGTGCACATATGGTCAGTTTTAATGGATGCGGTCAAATAATTTTGTTGTACAAGTCAACTGGAGGTATCAAAACTACTGAAATTTTGTTACGTATCAATATTTTGAATAAAATGAGGACATGCTGGTATCCTAAATTGATGTGAACAAAAATTTGTTGTTATTATATTGCAATATTGCTGTCCATTGTCATGATTGTATTATACATTGAATCCTGACATATAAAATATGGCTGATTTACTATGCGGGTATATAGATTTACAAATTAAAGTGCATATATGGTCAGTTTTGGTGGATGCTTTCAAATAATTTTGTTGTACAAGTCAACAGGAGGCATCAAAACTACTGAAATTTTGTTACGTAGCAGTATTATAAGTAAAAAGGGGACATGCTGGCACCCTTAATTTAGGCGAACAAAAATTTGTTGTTATTATATTGCAATATTGCTGTCCATTGTCATGATTGTATTACACATTGAATCCTGACATTAAAAATAAGGCTGATTTACTATGCTGGTATATAGATTTACAATTTAAAGTTCACGTATGGTCAGTTTTGGTAATGCGGTCAAATAATTTTGTTGTACAAGTCAGCTGGAGGTATCAAAACTACTGAAATTTTGTTACGTATCAATATTTTGAATAAAATGAGGACATGCTGGTATCTTAAATTTATGCGAACCAAATTTTTTGTTATTATATTGCAATTTTACTGTCCATTGTCATGATTGTATTATACATTGAATCCTGACATAAAAAATATGGCTGATTTACTATGCGGGTATATAGATTTACAAATTAAAGTGCATATATGGTCAGTTTTGGTGGATGCGGTCAAATAATTTTGTTATACAAGTCAACTGGAGGCATCAAAACTACTGAAATTTTGTTACGTATCAGTATTTTGAGTAAAAAGAGGACATGCTTGCACCCTTAATTTAGGCGAACAAAAATTTGTAGTCATTATTTAAATGAATTAAACTATTGCTGATTGTGGCTGCATAGTTCAAGGATGTATAACTAACAAGGACGTATACACCTAACATCAAATATACTTCTTTTCAAAAATATACATAATATGATTGAATTTGATCTCGGAATATATATATATATTCAGTGCCTGTTATCATTGTAACCGAGATCGTTTTTATAATAGATAGATTGCCAGATCACAGATAAATTTGTGTTAAGTTCTGTGCGTACTTATTTTCAAATATTTGTATTTAATCCTGTTCATAAAACGGAAGTATTCATTTTCAAATTACTTTATTTTCGATGTTTATACTACGAAACAAAGATATTTTTTTTTTAATCAACGGAGAGCGGTCCTGGTTACAAGTTAACTTAGTGTTGAGCAGACCAGTCAAAAGTTAACCTGGGAACAGGTCTGGTTTTGATCGGATTTGTCCAAGCAGAAGTTAACTTTGTGGCAGGACCGGTTTCCAAGTTAACTTATGTTAACTTTATGACAGGACTGGTTCCGAAGTTAACTTATGTTAACTTTATGACAGGACTGGTTCGAAGTTAACTTATATCAATAGCGGACCTGTTTCCAAGTTAACTTTTTGGCAGACATAAAAACAGTCCTAGGACCAAGTCCGCTTTTCAAGTTAACTAGATTTTGGTCCTAGGACTGGTCAGAGCAGTCCTATATTCGGTCACAGGTTAACTTTGACCAGTCCAAATGACTGGTTATCAAGTTAACTTGCTGTACAGGTTAGGAGTGCACCCATCTGTAGTTATAAATAAATAGCATGAAATATATCAAATCATTCTTAATTAACAAGATAAATAATGAAAAGAAGAAGTCGTTTTTTTTTATGAAATATATTAGACATCACATAGGATAACAGTATCCTGAAATTTTAAGGTTGTGCATCTATCATAAAAATATATAATTAAACCTGTTTAATCCGGAATCAACTACGTTGATTTAAATCTCTTATATAAGGTTAGCGTTTGAAATAAATAATTCAAAGCTATTTTGTGTTCCCAGTGCCCAACATTTAGAAGTATCAGTGAAAAATGACCAACTCGCAGTAAACCATATAATATTATTCGCCTTTTTGACGTTACTGATGAGGGTAGATCCAGAAAAAGCGCCTCAGTGGGATGGCATACAACTTAAAACGTTTTCCTTTCTTGTTTATCGATTGCATGATGATAATATATTGCCTTTTATGATGTATTTCAGTTCCAAGAAATAATACGGAAGGAATACTTAAATATAGCGTCGCAATAAAAGTTGTGCAAGGCGTTTTTAAGCTGGCCCCTAGACAAAAAAGTGTACTGGTTCAGCGATTATAGACGTAATACTAAACTCCGAAACATAACAATGAACTAAAATCAAAATCATACAAGACTTAGAAGGACAGAGGCTCCTGGATTGGGACAGGCGCACAAATGCGGCGGGGTTTAACATGTTTCGTGAGATCACAACCCTCCCCTATACCTCTAGCCAATAAAGAATAAAAAACACACAGTAATACGAACAGTAAAACGCACTTCAATAGGAAATACAAGTCCTATGTCAGAATAGGAAACAAACTAAGAAACTAATTAACATGCATGACAATGATGATAAAATAACAAAGGACTACTATACATAAGGCTAGCAGTTACTATCATACGCCAGCTCCAGACCTCAATTAAACTAATTGAAAGGTTTTATATGTCCTCATTATGCACACACTCTCCCTGTTGCATTTGTTGTTAATTTGTTCCAGAACATTCATGAAATATTTGTCACTGGCAACAACAAAAATTCGATTATTTAAAATAGGTTGTTTATATACAAATTACGAAGAAACGTAAGATTCAACTTCCGAGGACAAAGTTGCCCTTATAGATGGCTTTAAATATGTTTTAACTTCACTTTGGTCAAACACCTCTTTAATTGTTTCGTTCTTATTTTGCTTGAATTTCAAATTTCAGTTTCAGCGTTCCGTATATGAATTCTTTACTTCAAATTCTGCGTTTAACATTGTACTGTTTTTTTCGAGAGTGACATTGGTGTACGGCCAAAAATGGAAAAAAATCTATCATGCAGCTGACAGTGTGTCTTCTCTTTGCACGCCCCATTCTGAATGGGTGTACATGTGAACTTTTAGTTTGCTAAAAGTCGATTGTCGTACGATTACTTCAAATATAAATACCCAAATAACAAAATGCAAATACGGGACAGTAATATCCTTTAATACAAAAAAATCTATTCCTTTTGTTTACTATAATAAAACAGTGGTTGATTTAGAACCTATATTGGAGCTACGTGTATGATAACCAGTCCAAACGTTGTCTTTAAGGTAGCAACCATGTAACTTTCTTTAAAAGTGGGGTGAGGTTGTTTTGTCGAAGCGCTAACAATTTTATTAAGTTTTTCATCGCCATTAATCAACTTGTCTGGTTCAAAATTTAACACTAAAAGGCATGGATAATTTTACTTTTGTCCTCTTCTGGCACAGAATATTATATCATCAAATTAGGGATCAGAATATTTTAATGTACCATTATCGAAGCCCCTAGTGGTAGTATCAAGTAAAAAACAGGGACTATCTAAATATTGGTTCCCCAGACGATTACCATTTATCGCTGATAAAAACTTTTGAACACAATTCAGTTCAACTTTCAAAATGCCGACACCTACAACTGGGTGCTTAATGTAGTACAGCGGCAACTATTACATAAACATGAATGCAAGTTAGGTGCAGTACAGCGGTAATTATTACATAAATATGAATGCTCGTGAAAATAATGTTTATGGTATACGTTTATATATGATATGAAAGGTTTGAACTTTAATTTGGTTCGAGTGTCAATGATAAGTCTTTTGTAAACGAAACGCGCGTCTGGTGCAAAAACCGGCAAAATTTATATCCCGGTATCCATCTATGATGAGTTTTGGTAGATACCTTGTAACAGTATCTGGGCTCCAATTTGCTGATATTGGATCATATTACCGTCTTAATTTCAGCGTAAAAAAGATTATATTAAAAATCTCCCTTACTGTGGACTAGCACAACCTTAAACCATGCATTCAGTATCATGAAGCGCTTTTCTTGATCGACCTCCTTACGGAACGCTTCAAGCTGAATATTTAGGGCAAACAACTTACAAAGAACAGATAAAAAACGTTTAAGATGATCTTTCATTCTGTACATGAAATGATATATTCTTTAGCCAACATGATTGCAGAAAGTAAGAAGTCGTAAAGCAAAACAGAAAAAAAAAATGAAATCAAAAGAGATAATACATCGTGTATTTGGCCTTTTTATGGCTTAGAGTTTAGTAGAAAATGTATATACATGCTCAACATAACCATACTATTTGACCTACTGAGAGTTGTTCAGTTTTTACTGTTACTCCTGTTTCTCATAAAATATGGGTGCTAGAAAAACCAGCAGGTAAAATGGTCAATATCAGAGCCGTACGTCTGGTTTTTAAATGAATTATCTTCTTTTAAGAAATATTAATTTTGTCATCCAATTTTTCACCGCTTTCAACTGTCCGTTTTATTTCATACATAAACTTTTAAGTATCAGTATGTTTTTGATTCATATTGTTTCGTTTCGTTCCGCTTTTATTTCGTTTTGCTTTTTCATGTATCCCTCTTATTGCCCCTTTTCTAATTTGATATTTTAAGCAAACATTTCAAAAATCAAACTTTCAAAAAGTGAAATAATCAAAATTGCGCGTTAGGTTTAGTATTTTAAAAGTTTGGTCAAATTTCTAAACTATCAAATTTATAAACGATATTTAGAATTTTGATATTTTAATACTTTGGTTAAAATTTCAAAATTTCAAAACTTTAACACAATTTTAAATTTTGATATTTTAAAACTTTGATCAAAATTCCAAAAATCTAAAATTTCAAAACTTTTTAAAACTTTGAATTGATACGTGTTACACGGACCAGAAAGTATTGTCTTGGACAGTTTTTGACGGCCTTGCACAAAATGAATTTGAAGTGCAATAGGTGAAAAAAAAATACAGTTATGTTATGATATTCAATACCTCTTAACACCCGAAAATGGTGTATTAATACATATAGATAGATCGATAGTTTATTAAATAAAACATTGCAATAAAAAAAGTAACAGAGAAGTTAAAAACATACGTTCAAGATATTAGATGTGTGATAACAAAAAATAAAAGAAACATATTAACAAAGCAAATTAAATAGAAGTCGATTCAAAAAACCTAAAATTGTGGAAATTTTAAACACACAAAAAAAAAATTCATATGTTAAAAAAAATAATGTTTATATTACGATTTAATTACAAAAAAAATTTAACAGAGAAAATAAAAATGTCCAGCATCATTTCATTTTATAAAACGAGTATATGCATGTATTACAGAAATATGGACTATGTCAAAGATGTTTAAAGGAGTGTATGCAACATATCAACCTTTTGTCAACAATGGTCTAATGATGTTTTAACTAGTTTTGTTACTGATGAGGATATCATAATTCCAATGACAACAAACACATCTTTAAGTATTTTTAACTTTTAATTGTATGTTGAATATGATAATTGTTTTCCATTTGATCTGTTAGTTGATAACGTTTGTCATTTTTTTTTATCAATATACCTTTAACTTGTTATTTCTGTTGTACTGTTTTGTTTATACATTACAATTTTGTAAAAAAAACATGTAGTAATATAGATACACTTCTTTTTTTACTACAATACCTTTAATAAGCATGTATGTTTATAATTGTTGTAGAGTTTGAATTAAAAAAAATATGACTTGTTTCCTGCTTGTTTTTTTTTAAACAATAGACAACTAGAATTGAAGATGTGCTTCTAAAACACAAATTATCAAGGTTGTCCCGACTTTTTACCAGATAAAACAACTTTTCAAACAGTGTTCACTAAAAAAGGAACACAACTGATAACTTTCGTTATCTTTTTCATTTATTTCTACAACTAATCATATGCTCGATTTGGGGGGGGGGGGGGGGGGGGGGAATTATTGTAATATCATCAAGAAAGACCGACTTTGTTGCAGATATATTTGATAAGGAAAACTGCAGTTTATATTTTTTTTAATGAAACTTCCAAATTTGGTAAACTATTTGAATACTGTTGGATTGCTGGTTTTTTTTCGGAATATCCACACAAAATATAATAAAAAAAACATATATTATACTATGACAACTGCCAAATAGAAATAAGACGCATTGGCCTAATCTGTTTGGATGCATTTATACAATATTGTTCTCAAGATATTGAGATGTGAATACAACCTAAGCTTTCAATATGGGTGTTTGTTTTCTAGAAGATTGGTAAAAGTTAAAAAAAAAACAATTTATAATCATTCATTATTTTTTGTTTTTGATATAACTTAGACAGTATTGACATTTTTGCAACAAACAACAAAAGACAACACATCACACACATGAATTAGTATAAGGACAGAAGTAAATAACATATAAATAATATTACGCTTAAATATAGTGTAGAATACAAATTTTCAAAATTGTTTCCCTGAATGCGTTATATCGTTCAGGTATCAATTAATTTAAATTGATTGTATATGTCATCGTTTAAAGTTTAGGGAAATCAAATCAGATAACAGTCCAAGTTGGTAAGAATTTATATTTCTACTTTCAGTAATTATTATTGAGGGATTTCATTTAATATGATGCTACTTACAGGGGATAGAAATATCGTTTTAGACGTTTCTTATTTTTGCATTGCTTTCAACGACTTAGATGTTATATCATTTACATGTCTGCATGTATTTTTAAATATTTATTAACCGAAATATGTGTCTAAAGAATTAAGAAAGGTTGGATATTAGTAAAAACTTATAAACAGTCAAATTAAGAACTTGTAACGACCATAGCTATTTTACTCATCTGCTGTTGACCACGAGCAACACGAATGGTAAATTGACTCCATATTTGAAGCAAATCACATCGTGTTCGTCACGTAAACATTACGCCTCGAATAATGACGTTTTCAAAGAGTAAGTTAATTATTCAATCTGCAATGCAATACATAGAACTGCTTTTAAACAAAAAGAAAAAAAACAACGCATGCATGTATTACCCAATTAGGGATTACAAACGTTACTATTTACACTTCGCAGTTTACTGCAAGCAAAACAGAACTGAAGATTGACATCATTTTGAAGCATATCACATGTCTTCGTCAAACAAACATGTGGTCAAAATCGTCATTTGTTTGATACAGAACGCATATGTTGCTGTTCAAGTAGTCAATGCAATCCAACACAGACAATTTCTTCATATGATTTTTGTAATTGCATACCAAAACTGTTTGAAGTTTCATTAAATCTTTATAACAACCATGCATAACCTTTTCAATAAAAGATTCAATTATGATTCTAATTCAATTATTTTGTATCAATGGTTCTGATTGGATGACAGTAAGCGTATAATTATCTATCTCCTTGTCTGTAACTAAGGAAGCCGACATTTTGAATTGCTGAATGTATTGACATGTAATTTATACAATAATAAGCCAAAAAAACTCACATGTCGCATCTAAAAGTCTTCTTTTAATCAAATTTTATTACATTCAGAAGCGGCACAGAAGCCAGAAAACCGTACCGGTGTTTATGTTTGACGCCGGAAGCATACATATGACGTCACCTAGTGTAGGGACCAAAGAAGATAACATCTTTTCGCGGAATTTTCTTTAATGAAGATTTTACACTGAAATAATGATTGAAATTTAATTATTAACTTGTTTTGCATTAGAATAGAGATAACTGTATTGTATTTGAAGCTTTGCGGACGTCCATCGGTAGTTTTACTGTCGCAAATACCCGTTTACCTGTCTTCGCTACGCGTCGCCAGGTAAACTAGATTTGCGACAGTAAAACTACCGATGGACGTCCTTAAAGCTTCAAATACAATACATTTATCTCTTATTTAACTGTTCTGTATACTTTAATGTCGAAATTAAATACCCGTTTTGAATTTCACGACATTGTAGTACACACAATTATGAAAGACATCTATAGTGAGATAAAACTAATGTTACAAGTGTTTTTTGCAGTTTGTAAGTAGCAAGTTGACGTTTGATTTAGAGAAGTATTCACAATTTAAACTGTAATACACTGAATAGCTATTAAATACAGAAATTATTATAAGTTTCCCCTTTCAAGATTTCAATCATTATTATGTACTCATTGGCTCTTGACCACGATTAAAACGAACATAAACTGACACTGTATTTGCAACATATAACTAGTCTAATCAAGTATACATAAGATCATCAACTATGATGTCTATAGTGCAGGGCTTAAAAGTGTGTGGGTACTTGGAATATGTATGGTAGTTGCTGTTTGAGCATTCAAGGCAACACAAATGGCTGCTTAGCAGTTAAATAAAGATATTAGTTTCCACCTTACAGATTTCAATAATTGTTATTCACTGATTGGCCGGTGACTATGAACAAAACAAACCACATGTTGACACCATATTTGAATCATATAACCCTATTTTGTCAAGCATATATACATGTACAAGCAACAACTATGATGTCTTAAGTATATGTGCCAATACTGCATTTCTCTACTTGACAAATACATGTATTTTGTTATTCAAGCATTTAAGGCAACACAAATAACCGCTTCATCAAAACACAACAATTTTGTAAGGCAAATTGAAAACGTTTGGTCATTCATTGAAGACATTTTGTAATGTTTACCGCACACCAACATTACTATTTCAAAAGAAAATTATAAGGCTATACACTGTTTCATATGGTTTCATAAGGCCATATAACTTATACTGCGAGGCAATAGCTGTATTATTGTTAACGGTTAAAGGAAGAAATAAATTCCCATATAAACATCCCAAGGCTTCTTATTGTCCTATCAACCGTTCACCAAGTGCAACATAAACTGACAATTGTCACCATATTTGAATCATGACACATGGCTTTGTCCAGCATATATAAGACAAAAATCGTAATGTTTTATGTCATTGGTTGATTATGGGTTTTCTTCACACGACATATATGTTGCTGATCCTGTCGCCAGTTCAGGCCAAAACTTATGATTGCTTCATCCTATCTCTTTTATTGTATATAAACATTTTTGAAGTGCGCTAAAGACGCTCCTGAATTTTTATTACAAAAAAGCAGAACTTATTCAATAGACGATTCAACTCTGATGAACTGATCTATATGGATTAAATGGCAAAATCTAAATGACCGTTTTGCAATTCATGACACTGCCACAGACAAAAATAAAAGACAGATCACTGTTGGGGAAAACAACTAATGTTGCATGTTTTCAGTCGGAAGATAGCAAGTTCAAGTTTGATTAGTGAAGTTTTTACAATTTAATCTGCAATGCAATACACTTAATATTTGTTAAATTGAAGAAAAAAAATCCCCTTATATGAATACAATCATTAGTATTTACTCAATTTCCGTTGACCACAAGCAAAAATTAAAAAAATTGACACCATATTTGAAACACAAAACCTGTCTTGCTAAGCATTCAAAAGTATATGGCTCATTATGGCGCTCATCTACATGAAATATTCATATCTATTGTTGTTCTAGCCGTCACGGCAACACACATGATTGATTGCTCGAAACATCATATTTTTCAAAACTTTTTACTTACAGACAAAAACCCATACCAAAAGAAAGCTTTTGTTTCTCTCATTTGTTTCTTAACTGCATACTATCAGAAGATCAAACATTAAGCACATAAGCAAAACCAAAGACCCTAGTTTTCACAAAATTCAATTACGTTATCTGCAGAGTAAGATGATTATCAACCATCAAATCTTAGTTTTATGAGGAAGGAATGGTATACATGTGATGCACAAACCATTGCAATCTGATATATGCTAAAATAAATTTATGATAAGTTTTACGAAGAATATTATACCTGTAGCAAAACAAATTTGAAACAAAACGAAGGAACACATGTGACGTTCACTGCCTTCTGTATAACAAGTTGGTATTTGAAAATCCAAAATGTCCAATGAACTGTAATTCATTAAAAAAAAGCAATTTTTTTCACGAAATTTGATATACCGTAAAATGAATATTCAATGCTTATACTTGTAAGTATACACGTGATCATAAACCGAAATTCATGAAATGCACATTGCCGTGAATTGACAATGTGATTTTTTTTACTTTTCCGGATGCATGTTGTATAATAGTTCCGCAAGAGTCGTAATGATCATACAATGTTCGTAGTCAAATGTGACAAATGCATGCCAAGCGATTATTTTAAACGATACGAACAGTTACAATTACTGTTGACAATTTGATTTAATTACAAGTATATTTTTCTGTTGTTTTCATTACTAATGATTTTTCTGTTAACGATTTAAAAAACTGTCTACATGTTTGGGACAAATAAGGAAAAATTCGACAATAAAATGTACTATGTTATTAATGCGCATGATATTTTCTTTCCTTCAAAAGACTGCACGATTGAATACATAACTTGAACATGTGATACATGTACATATAGCGAAATACACAGATAGTTTATTGTTGAACCAACATATGATTTTTTTTATCTACAATCGCCCTTTTGTCAAATACAAATTTACAAGATGTGACTAAATAGATTGGCAGCTTGAATTACTCGGTGGTCGTCAAATATGTCATATTGTTTTGTTGTATATTAATGCTTACGTCATAACATTGAACTGGTGAGAATTTAAATAATTTTGTATGCATTCCAGTTACAAGAACAAGCTTGTTTCAATGTTCACAATGTCTTTTTTTAGCTGCATTCCGTGCGGCAAATGCAAGGGGTAAGTGATTAAAAATATGAAATGAAAATGGTTTGCATCAAATAATAAAAGTTCATATTATGATGTTACTAAGATGTTATGTTTCGTTGTGAAAAAAGCTGTATATTGAAAGTAAACTGTGTTCTTAAAAAATATAGCAACGAGGTCCAGGGAATTACCAATAAAACAATATCAAATGTAAAAAGAGTATTTTCAATGAAAAATACCCAAACTACCCTTTCGTTCATTTGCATTTCAATGGTATTTTTATCATCTGGAAATCTCTGTTCCGAAGTCATGATAACCGCGACACACAAACAAAAGCCGAATATTATACTCTTTGTAGTATGAATTAAGATTACAAAATGAAACACTCAAATATTTCAAACATAATTTCATTTTATTAAAACGAGTATTTTTATATATTACAGATGGATGGCATATATAAAAAAAGTTTGAAGCAGTAATGGCAACAGTACGATATTTACCAAAAATATTATCATATTTTACAATGCTGTTTTGACGTAGTTAAAAACCTGGTTGTACAATTTCAATGACTAACATAATACATTTTAGTATATGTAACATTTAATAGTGCATTGAATATGATAGATATTTTTAATATTGACCTTCTTTATAACTGTTGTTTGTTTAATATGTTTAAATTGTATGTCTATAATTACTGCTAAGTTTGAATTAAAAAAGGATATTTTGATGTCATAACAATAGGTTACTGAAATCCATATTTCACACGTAATGAAAGATACATCATATTGAATATGTGTTCTGATTTTCTACTTAATCAACCAGATTATCCAGAATTGTTCATTTGGTTTCAATCCAGCACAAATTTAGAATTTGATGATTCAAGAGGAATAGCTAGATTGACTACTATATTTCTAGATAATCTTACTGAAGCATGTGAAAGAAACATTATACGTACCACGTTATGAAACAAGAAGGTAAATACCAATTCACAGTTTACGACTAACCTTACATTCTTTTCAACGTTGATAGGTTGTGAATAAACTCATCATCGATACCAGGATTGGAATTTTATATTAACGTTTACAAAATACTTACCAGTGACGCTATAAAAAAAATATGTTAAAAAGGCCAAATAAAGTACAAGATTGAAGAGCATTGAGGACCAAATATTCCTAAAAGTTTTGCCAAATACAGCTATGGTAATCTATTCCTGAGGTAGAAAATTCTTAGTATTTAAAAAATTCGAAGTTTTGTTAACAGTAAATTTATAATTATGAACATATCAATGATAACAAGACAAGTTCATATTATTGCAGTTGACTATTATTTTAAAATCTTTTGACAATACATGTAATAGAATGTAACTCTAAGTTTTCTTTTTTTTTTCTTCTATTACATGCATTCAATTAAAGTATGCCCCTTTACTGAATCAACTTATTTTGTTGTGATCTCCAGATTTAGATAATTTAAAAATATAGTGAATTTTTCTAGGATGCACTTTGTGAAAACAGCTGTACCACAAACCACGCCTCTTTTGTGGAGATATATACGATTCATAGATACAGTATGATAATTTTTAACGTACTGGTTCCCAGATATGATCTCTGTGTTTCACCTCTAAGAGACATAACTTGGAAAAAATACCTGTATAGAAAAATATAAAAGCGTCTCAAATTTATTTCTAAAAAGGTCCAAAAGAGGAGATAGCGGTATTATAGACTTTTAGTAAGTTTAAACTCTTAGAAGTTCAGGGCATATACATGTTGAACAAATGCCACAGATTCCAATGTTTTGACCTTTGAATAAATTAGAAGTGCATATCATCTCTCCATTCGCAGATATGATTTTTAATTAAATTTCATAGTAAAAGTAGCACGGTTTTAGCAACAAAGGGAATTCCGAAGGGAAACTACATTGTCTATATTAACATGATTTACAAAATCGCAACCAATAGTAAATAAATAAAGGATCCTATCAATCTGATATAACATGGTTATAACATTCTTTAAACAAAACAATTGTACATACATGTAAAGAAATCCTAAACTCTTTTTCAGCTATTTGTTTAATATTGCAACTTTATTGTATTGTTTCTGCAAGTGTCTTCATAGGTCTTGAAACACGGGTTATAATTTCTTCTTGAACATACGTTATGTTTTAGATTTTTCTGACTTTTTGGACGACCAAACAGCAATATTTCATATATTTTTTTTGTACATTTATATATAATAACTACACATTTTCCATATTGTTTTGTTTAATTAACGTATTTTAATTTAATTTTTGCACACGTCATTTCACGAACCTGATCAGAATCAAATATTGTAGTTTACAACCAATTTGCAAGAACGCTTTTGATTTGAAAGTTTTATTCTATTTCGTTTCCCTTTGTTTAGAATACCTCTGTGCAGAAAATGCAGAAAGTAAGTGCTTTTTGTGATACCATAAAAGCTATATAAATATTTGAAGAACAATATGCTTAAATAAAAATAGTTAAATGAATGAAAATAAAAGAATACAAAACAAGTCAATTAATATACAGGTTTGAAGGACATGGAATTTTTCATTTCATATGTTTAATCAGCCAAAGGTTCAATATTAGCACAAAAAAAGAATGCCCGATAGGCTGATAAAATATCTAATATGAAGCATGAAATAATGATGATTTTTTTTTATCATATGCTTCAATGATGGAAAACAAATAACAGTTTAATATTTTGATCCTTAAAAATGGTTCTCACGTAGGATTTACACAAAAAAGTTTACGGACGTTGAACATCAAATATAATGCCTCAGATATGAAATCCTTCTAACATATGCTTCAACAGAGGATAAAACAACAGATTTATAAATGTACTTATGACGAAAAAAATCAAATTCAACAAAACGCAATGCACACTTTTTGTAAAAGTCATCATACTTTCCAGTAATTGTCTAAATTTTATTGAAACATTCGTTAAATGCAACAATTTTTTAAAAAACGTTTCCATGATATTGTACTGTCTTCCGATACTTGTCCTATTTCTTTTAAATGTTTTTCACTGCAAACGTACCATTTAAGAGTTTCAGGATTCGTCGAGTAACGCTGAAATGCCATGCGATAATGTTGCGAAAAGGCATGGGATGATAGTCTGAAGCATGTAATTTATTTTTCACATCAGTCCACTGAACATCGTTTACGTACATTTAAGAATATTGTCATACTGTAAAATTGATGAAACGTTTTTAGTAACACTCTAATTCTGATTTCTTATAACAAAACGTAAAATAATAATTGCAGAATACTGATATAACCTTTGCTTGAAACAAAACGTACACAAAATATACATACATTATAAAGTAAAAGCTCTGTTAAGCTTTTTACATGTGTACAATAGGGCAAAATTCATTACAGAGGTGATGCTAGACAGACATACTTATGAGGAGCACACATATATAAATAAACGCTTTCATAACAAGTAAAACAAGTATTTACTGTGGGCAGGGTCATTTTCAGTTATTCATACTAACGGTCCTACATTATTTTCAAGATTTGTATTTTGGCATTTTATAAGATAATATTCTCTTAAACACTGTTTGACGTCTTCACTCTAAATTCATGAAAAATGCATTAAGTTGGTATTTGAAAATCCAAAATGTCTAATGAACTGTAATTCATTAAAAAAAAGCAAATTTTTTTGACGAAATTTGATATACCATAAAATGAATATTCAATGCTTATACTTGCAAGTATACACGTGATCATCAACCGAATTTCATGAAATGCACATTGCCGTGAATTAACAATGTGATTTTTTTTACTTTTCCGGATGCATGTTGTATAATAGTTCCGCAAGAGTCGTAATAATCATAAAATGTTCGTAGTCAAATGTGACAAATGCATGCCAAGCGATTATTTTAAACGATACGAAGAGTTAAAATTACTGTTGATAATTTGATTTAATTACAATTACATTTTTCTGTTGTTTTCAATACTAATGATTTTTCTGTTAACGATTTAAAAAACTGTCTACATGTTTGGGACAAATAAGGAAAAATTCGACAATAAAATGTACTATGTTATTAATACGCATGATATTTTCTTTCCTTCAAAAGACTGCACGATTGAATACATAACTTGAACATGTGATACATGTACATATAGCGAAATACACAGATAGTTTATTGTTGAACCAACATATGATTTTTTTTTATCTACAATCGCCCTTTTGTCAAATTCAATTTTACAAGATGTGACTAAATAGATTGGCAGCTTGAATTACTCGGTGGTCGTCAAATATGTCATATTGTTTTGTTGTATATTGATGCTTACGTCATAACATTGAACTGGTGAGAATTTGAATAATTTTGTATGCATTCCAGTTACAAGAACAAGCTTGTTTCAATGTTCACAATGTCTTTTCCAGTTACAAGAACAAGCTTGTTTCAATGTTCACAATGTCTTTTTTAGCTGCATTCCGTGCGGCAAATGCAAGGGGTAAGTGATTAAAAATATGAAATGAAAATGGTTTGCATCAAATAATAAAAGTTCATATTATGATGTTACTAAGATGTTATGTTTCGTTGTGAAAAAAGCTGTATATTGAAAGTAAACTGTGTTCTTAAAAAATATAGCAACGAGGTCCAGGGAATTACCAATAAAACAATATCAAATGTAAAAAGAGTATTTTCAATGAAAAATACCCAAACTACCCTTTCGTTCATTTGCATTTCAATGGTATTTTTATCATCTGGAAATCTCTGTTCCTAAGTCATGATAACCGCGACACACAAACAAAAGCCGAATATTATACTCTTTGTAGTATGAATTAAGATTACAAAATGAAACACTCAAATATTTCAAACATAATTTCATTTTATTAAAACGAGTATCTTTATATATTACAGATGGATGGCCTATATAAAAAAAGTTTGAAGCAGTGATGGCAACAGTACGATATTTATCAAAAATATTATCATATTTTACAATGTTGTTTTGACGTAGTTAAAAACCTGGTTATACAATTTCAATGACTAACATAATACATTTTAGTATATGTAACTTTTAATTGTACATTGAATATGATAGATATTTCGAATATTGACCTTCTGTATAACTGTTATTTGTTTAATATGTTTAAATTGTATGTCTATAATTACTGATGAGTTTGAATTAAAAAAGGATTTTTTTATGTCATAACAATAGGTTACTGAAATCCATATTTCAAACGTAATAAAAGATACATCATATTGAATAGTTGTTCTGATTTTCTACTAAATCAATCCGATTATCCAGAATTGTTCATTTGCATGAAGTAAACAAAAATGTATATTTTTTTTTATAATCTGTGTCTATTATTTTACATCTAATCATCATTACTCGATCAATATCACATGACATACAACATGAATAAAAATGCAACATACACAAATCGACGAAAGACTTAAGTTTATGACTTTGAAAATGTAGACAAAAGATACTAACATGTTCAATATGGACTAAATATTGTAATGCATGTGTAACTCAATCGTGTCTAATGGTCCTGCTTTCTACAGAATACGCAGTGATGTTAAGGTTGTCCGCCACATGAAAAGATACAAAATTGCATTGTTTTCAAATTCATTGTTCGATTAATAACTAGTTGTCTCCACTCATAGTATAGTCGGTGTGTATGAAGACAATAGATGTAGATTTTGAAGAAAAAAAAATACAAATCTATTTTTAGACCAAGGGAAAAGGTCACGTGACCACCATAAATAGAAAGTAAAATACTGACAAATCAATCGTAGTAGAACAAGGGCATACGAATGTTTAAATTTAAAGTTTAAAACACCATTGGATAGTTTACGATCTAAAGTTCATTAAAAAATCATGGCAAAGTGTTGTTTTTAAAGATAATACTTATAAAACCAACTTCAAAGGCAAACCACTTCACAGTTTGTGAATTTTCGGAGTTTCGGACACATTTTTATCACTACTTATAATATCTGTATTCTTTGCCATATGTTAGCGAAGTGTAATTTCAAATTCTCTTTCTGAAAAACCAAAAAATATCGACCTTAGTGGCCAGTATGCCCTTATTCTACTCGTTTTCATAACCGACTCTTCAGTATTTCAGTTAAATTTTCGATATTAAAACGCTCCATTGACTTTCAATGTTCCAAACGAGTTACTCCCCTTTGCTAACAGAGAACGCTGATTTTCGTTCTAATAATCAAAATTAGCTTGTTTTTCTGTCCGTATGATATTTTTTTCATTTTTTATAAACACTCTCACCTTACAGTTACTTTGTATTTGTTTGTGTTTCAGTACAGTTGGATAAATAATATAGTTAGAAAAAGGGGAGGGTCAGGAGAACAACATATTTCATCAGCGAATTTTGAAATCTTCGTTTTTTTTTATATCTTGAACTGTAATTAAGGCGCTGCTAATTTATGAAATTTGTTGTATGCAGTTGAAGTCATTCTTTCATTGATTTGAACATGTTGAAAATATAAAAATTAGACGATGTGGTCAGTTTTCCATGGCATTGACATTCATTGAACAACACACATTTATGCAGTGCATTCTATAAAGATAAATTAAGGGTCTAGGAATGCTTGAAGGGCCTTCATTTCATACAAACTTCATTTTTTAATGTCTGCAACCTTTTATGTTATACTGTTTTGTCTGATAATCACTACAACAGACAGACACTAATCAGCACTATATTCCCTTTTTATTTTTGTTCAGTGAGTATTGGTCATAATTATCCCTTTGACACTCTCATGCATTAATCATAAATTCTTGCTCAGAGCAATTTTAATATATTATGTTGTACTTGTTGCATTGTTATTCTAATAATGTCATGTAGTCCCTAGATCATCAAAGAATGATGATTGGTTTTCAATTAGCTGTATATTTAAATGGTCTGCTTTAGGTACATTATAAGCAAATACATTAACAAGCAGGGCACCATTAGCCAATGCTTGTTTAGGCTGTTGACTTGGCCAATAAATATCTCTTAATTCTAATGCAATTAGTTTGAATCAAATTTTGTGAAATCCTCATTCCTTATAGTTAAGAAAATATCCATAATGTTTATACTTATCTTTAATATTTTTCACAAGTTGGGCCCTATATTGATAATATTAGTCTTTCTCCTTGCTTTATACCCCTGTTATAATATTCAGCTGGAGAGGTTTTTTCATAGTCATATATATGTAATTTAATATCATGCTCAAATGAGAACCATTTTGATATATAGGTATAAGATCAAAATCAGCATTATAGGAGTAATAGTGATTCTACTCAGAATTGGTCTATCTGTATAAAGAATTGGAAATATTGTCTGACATAAGAGCACTTTCATTTTTATTGCTAAAAGAAAAGAAAATTACATTTAAGTTTTTAATAAAATACATTTGTAGTTTTACTAATGTCATAGACAATGAATGTCACCTTTCAAACTGTTGATAAACACTTCCAATAAAACAGTGTTATATCCTATAAGGAATAATGTATACTTCCTACCTCCTTAATAATGAATGGTTTCCTACACATTTATTTTAATTACTGTATCCTTGTAGTACATGAATCACATTGAATTTTCCTTTTCTATTCACATTGCTTAATCACTGTTTATTCTCATAGCAATTTTGAAGTAAAATTTACACATGATTTTTTATGAATATTTTGAAATCAATCCTTCCTTTATCCAATTGACATCATAAAATCTATGTTTTACTTCTAGTGTAGATAAATAGGTCACTTTTTCATAGTTTGAATATCTTCATTTAATCTGAAATATAATAATAATGATAACAAATCATTTGTCATTATGAATTTAACTCACTGCAAACAAGTCAACTACCATAACTAAACACACAATTTCACACAAATCATGTACATTGTGTATGTTTCAAACATGTCAAATACATTGGAATATTTTAACTAATATATAAATATACTATGATCATTATAACTTCTCTAAAAATTGTGATCACCTTCATCATAAATGATTGTTCAAAACACACTATCAGGAATTCATCCTGTCAACAAGACTTTTCAGGATCCAAGAAAATACATGTCATACATGTGTAATGAAACTGTTTTTAAATTTAATAATGTGCAGCTCTAAGTAATTAAAAGTCTTGATTGTTTTGAAGTTTCTTAAACAATTAGCTGATCATATTTTTAAAAGTGTTATTGTAAGCTGACATGTATATAATGACAGCAATGAGCATGAGCTTGAAGTTATATAATTAAAGAGATGCATTTTGTTCAATTGGAATTTCTATCAATTCAAATTCTAGTACCATACTTAAATTATAATCATTAATGCAACTAGTTCATTAAATGAAATTAAAGATTTCAAATTTAGTTTGAGTTTAGGTTAAACTACTGATAAATTTATAAAACAGAATACATTTTGTAGTACAAATGTATCATAATTTTATCATGATTGGCAATCAAACCTCATCTTCTTTTTTTATACTGAAATTTACCTGTTTTATATTCAATTCTAATTGATGACAAATTATTTTTAAAGTACAGCACAGTCTGGTCGAATCCTCTATTAAAGAAAATAGAGAGCACATGAATAATTTAAAAACTTGATATGCCAAAATTAAATGAGATTATTTATGCAAACAATTGATTAAAAATGATTTAATATCTTTACCTTTTATACTACAAGGCTATCTTTTTGACACCTTTTTTATGTATATATTTTCTTATTAATGCTATGATATGATAGAGGATATAAAAAAGGAGATTTTCCTTAAACTGTGAATACTTTGTACTTGCTAGCTAGCTACATTTACATAATGTGCACACACTTACAACCATATATAGCCTGATACTGGATAAATAAAGAGAAATAAATGACACATTTATAAAAAGTGCAATTATGTATCCTCCACTTTAATTTCTCCTGAATGAAAGTAATAGTTATTTTGACAAAGATTTATAAACAATGAAGTCTGTCATACAATATTATATATTTGAACTCTCAATATTTTCAGAGTTATGTTGTTCTTTTAAACATCAATATTTCAAATTACTTATTCATAACTTTTCATTTGAAAAATACTCCCACATTTTTATTTCTACACTATTTTCAATGAAACGAAGTACCGATGAAATAAATTCAAATTCAGGTTTGTCTAATGACACTTGTCAATCTTATATTAGACAATCAATCAGTAAATTTATGTAAATATTTAATTGTTTTTTTTTCTGAAATCAAATGGTTATTTATTCGTAAATAAATAAGGAACACTACAAATAACAAATAGTGTTATATGCTCGAATCCACATTTAATTTCGACTTAAGAAATAAACTCTTCATAGTGATTACGCGGTTAGATTATAAAATAAACATGGTCAAGTTGGAATTCGATAACACCTCCCCCTTTTTTGGTTAGAAAAGAAAACAACACCTAACGTTTCCCGAATTTAACAAATCGTATGAAAAAAAACCCTAAGATAAGTGATATTGTACTTACGGTTGGATATTCGAGTCATGTTTTCCGTCAGGAACATCATCAAATCGTATAAAAACTTCATAAACAGCTGACACGCACTTGCTTGTTTTGATGCCTTTTCAAGCTTTAAAATGACGTTGCGTGTAAGAATAATGTGCTGACAACCAATAGAAACGAGTACATGACGTCACAATTAGTTTGCGATAGAATCTTTGAAAACTTATGGAGAATTGCCTTAACATTACTGCGTTGTTGCTGGACAGACGTTAGACAGAAAGAGAAAAAAAACTAGATAAAACTAGACAATATGGAAGTTTGGTACAAAAGATCAATAATCGGAAAGAAGAAATTAACAAACTACATATAAATACTCTTCTAGAGTTTCCCTATATGTCCTTTACTCGGAAACCTGTAACTGAAAAGGACATTAGACAAATGATAGGGACATATAATATAAGGTAAATATAATAATATAGTCTTCTTAATTCATACAGTTGTCTACATTAATCTTGCAAAACATTAAATTTTTAAGTAAACAATACTTTAAAAGTTTATTATATAGTAATACATGATTAACAAATACACAATTCAAGATTTAAAACTTGAAACAGACCTACACTTTTTCCAAAGATCTCTAATCAACACATTTTCTAAAATGAACTATATTGGTTACTACTAACGTTGGCAGTGTTTCCAATCAATGAAGCTCTGAAAGTTATAAAATAGTACTGACCATAAAAATTATAGAAAAAAACAATCACATAAGCTAGATTGCTTTAACTTTTCATGAACATCAGCCAAACGTATTAGACGATATTTTTTGAAGTTTACATATATTTCACAAATTAGGTGACTTATCTAGCTTAGATCATCACTGATTAAAAGTAGAAACAAACCTGCTGATGTTTCCATTAACTAATGTGCTATTGGTATAGAAGCTTGAACAAGTTAAAGAAAACGAATTATTTAAAACGCAAAGAAAGATTTCATTCTAGTCACTATTGTATAATACATCTTAAGGTTTCTTAGTTAACAAATCAGAAATAATCAAAATATTCTGTACATTGATTGAAATGTAAGCATGCATGTAGTGACATAGCTATACATATGGGTGCAGTCCTAACCTGTACAGCAAGTTAACTTGATAACCAGTCATTTGAACTGGTCAAAGTTAACCTGTGGCCGAACTTATGACTGCTCTGACCAGTCCTAGGACCAAAATCTAGTTAACTTAAAAAGCGGACTTGGTCCAAGGACTGTTTTTATGTCTGCCAAAAAGTTAACTTGGAAACAGGTCCGCTATTCATATCAGTTAACTTCGAACCAGTCCTGTCAAAAGTTAACTTCGGAACCAGTCCTGTCAAAAGTTAACTTCGGAACCAGTCCTGTCATAAAGTTAACATAAGTTAACTTCGAAACCAGTCCTGCCACAAAGGAATCCATGACAAGTCGCCCCACTGGCAAGTCGCCCCGCATCTAATCGCCCCACTTTTTCACCAACTCGCCCCACTTTAAAAAAAAAACCGCCCCAACCTGGATTACCAAATCGCCCCACTTTTTAAAAAATCGCCCCACTTGTGAAATGTGTTAAATCCCGTTAATATTACTCCTGACAACTCGCCCCACTGAATGGAAAACGATAAAATCTAGATTAACATATTATTAACCAGGATGAATTTAGTAAAGCCAACTCGCCCCATTCACGGAAAATATGTTATCCCGTTGTATATAAGTTAAATTCCGTGAATCTCTTGATGAGGGTACAGAAGGCTGGCTTTTTGTCGTTGTTCTACTTGTTGAGGCGTCTGTGCCAGCCTTCTACGTCGTTGTTGGTTCTTGTTGGCTGGTTGAATACGCACCACGTTGCTATTTGGTAGAATGCGCTGGTGATCCATGTCTTGCGGACATAACTGACAAACTTCTTAAGTGCTGGGTCAGTAACACGGCTGGTTAGCTCTCTAAATGTTGGCTCGTTAGTGTTGAATTATTCTTAATTCAGAGACAAAAGTAATCAATCTGGTAATTGCTATGATAACAAATTGCTGTTAATTGAAATCCGTTAATTATTTTGATATATTGCATTATGATACAAATAACAGGTTTCTTTTCAATTGTTATGCAAATAACTAATCTTAAAAAAATACAGTTATTCTTCAACAATACGAAAATTATTTTTAGAATTATAATCTCAGTATATAAATATTAGTAATTAAATGAATGTTCGGTTTGTTTGTATTCTGTGTAGATTAGTTTTCATTTAAGTGGGGCAAGTTTTTATTTTTAATTTTATATTAATCTAAATATTACCGTTTTCCATTAAGTGGGGCGAGTTGCCAGGAGTAATATTAAATATGATTTAACCAATTTCACTTATGGGGCGATTTTTTAAAAAGTGTTGCGAGTTGGTGATCCAGGTTGGGGCGGGGTTTTTTTTAAAGTGGGGCGAGTTGGTGAAAAAGTGGGGCGATAAGGTGTGGGACGACTTGTCAGTTGGGCGACTTGTCCTGCGTCCCCATAAAGTTAACATAAGTTAACTTTTGCTTTGACAAATTCGATCAAAACCAGACCTGTTTCCAAGTTAACTTTTGACTGGTCTGCTCAACACTAAGTTAACTTGTAACCAGGACCGCTCTATACGATTTTTTGAAAATATTTTTAATATCTTTGTTTCCTTGTGTAAACATCGACAATAAAGTAAAATTAATACTTCCGTTTTATAAACAGTATTAAATACAAAATGAATTATATGAAAATTAATTACGCATAAAACTTGCTTGTAACACAAATTTATCTGTGATCTGACTATCTATCAATTATAAAAACGATCTTGGTTACAATGATAACGGGCACTAAATATATATATTCCATTACCTATCAAATTCAACCAATTTTGCACTTTATTATGTATGAAGTATATTTGATGTTAGTTGTATACGTCCTTGTTTGTAATACATCCTTGAACTTACAGTCACAATCTGCAATAGTTTAATTCATTTACACACATGACTACAAATTGTTGTTCGTATAAATTTCGGGTGCCAGCATGTCCTCTTTTTACACAAAATACTGGTACGAAATAAAATTTCAGTAGTTTTGATACCTCATGCTTGTACATCAAAATTATTTGACCGCATTGACCAAAACTGACCATATGTGCACTTTAATTTGTAAATCTATATACCCCCATAGTAAATAAGCCATATTTTGTATGTCAGGATTCAATGTATGGTACAATGGACAGCAATATTCCAATATAATATGAACAATTTTTTGTTCGCATAAATTTTGGGTACCAGCATGTCCTCTTTTTACCCAAAATACTGATACATAACAAAATTTCAGTAGTTTTGATACCTCATGCTGACTTGTACAACACAATTATTAGATCATTGACCAAAACTGACCATATGTGCACTTTATTTTGTAAATCTATATACCCGCATAGTAAATCAGCCATATTTTTATGTCAGGATACAATGTATAATACAATGGACAGCAATATTGCAGTATAATAAGAACCATTTTTTGTTCGCATAAATTTAGGGTGCCAGCATGTTCTCCTTTTACCCCAAAAACTGATACGTATCAAAATTTCAGTAGTTTTGATAACTCATGCTGACTTGTACAACAACATTATTTGACTGCATTGACAAAAACTGTCAATATGAGACTTTAATTTGTAAATCTATACACCCGCATAGTAGATCAGCCATATTTTTTATGTCAGGATTCAATGCATAATACAATGGACAGCAATATTACAATATAATAAGAACACATTTTTGTTCGCATAAATTAAGGATATAAGCATGTCCTCCTTTTATTCAAAATATTTATACGTAACAAAATTTCATTAGTTTTCATACCTCAAGCTGACAAAAACAACAAAATTATTTGACCGCATTGACCATAACTGACTATATGTGCACTTTAATTTGTAAATATATATTCCTGATTAGTTAATCAGCCATATTTTTTATGTCAGGATTCAATGTATAATACAATGGACAGCAATATAACAATATTATAAGAACAAATTTTTGTTCGCATAAATTTAAGATACCAGCATATCCTCATGTTAATCAAAATATTGATACGTAACAAAATTCAGTAGTTTTGATTCCTCATGCTGACTTTACAACAAAATTATTTGACCGCATCGACCAAATCTGACCATATGTGAACTTTAAATTGTAAATCTATATACCTGCATAGTTATTCAGCAATGTTTTTAATATCAGAAGTTTTTAGTAGGACCATAAATGTACATGTAATCAATAATATTGGGAAACTATATAAATGCAAAAAAAAATCCGCATAAAATGAGTGTCAGCATTTCATCTCTTTATTCAAAATAACAGTCACTACATATATAGTAGTTCATGATGGTGTGTAAAACAAAACTATTATGCCGCATCATCAAAGTACCAACAAAGACATGTCTGAACTTATAGCTTATCCCGACTGACCCAGCCGATTGAAGTTTTGACGCATACAACAATCACTTTTCCATTGTGGCGTCAGATATTTTGTTTGATGACATCCAAATTTTACGGGAACATGTGTGATATCCAGCAATGGCGGACACATAGCGATATTAAGGTGTATTCATTTGTAAATACTACCCTAGTAACAATGATTTAATAAAAAAAAGGTTCTCTTCTGGGAATAGTATACTGTTTATCTATTATGTCAGTTGATTGATTTTGCTTATAGTTAAACCTCAAGTGGCAACTATTTCATTAAAGTGCGCATTGAGTATAATTCTGGGACGTCCAATATCTCAATTAATCGGCAAAGACAAATCTCTTGACCAATCTGACGAATTGTTGAGATTGTTGATAGTTTTACCACACCGTATGCTTACGGACACTGTACAATTTCTGTTAGAATATTCTGCGGAAAAAATAAAAGTTAATCCAATGCAAACAAGTTGAATAACAATGAAATATCCATGCATGTACAAATTTATGCATAAAGTAAAATTAAGGAAGGGACAGGTAAAATACGGGGAACGAAGCAACGTCGACAATGTTGTTAATATCCAGTGAATATTGCTCCGAAGCGTTGGACAACCTTTCCATCCGCCTTCTAATTAAAAAAAACAACACTCTATGTGATTGTATAGGCATATTTTTTTATTTATTTAAGAATACATGTATATCGAATAAAAAATAAAGAGAATTTGTATAATAATATCTAGTAAAGTCTAGCGAGTAAATAATAAATGATATCTGTGGAAAAACAATGCGAATGTTGTTTACGTATTTTAATTAAAGTTCAAGTCTGATATGAAAACTCTTATAACGATATACTGTCATAAGCAGACCTGTCTTCAGGTCTGGTCAATAGCAGACTTGTCCACAGGTCTGGTCAAAAGCAGACCTGTCCTCAGGACTGGTCAAAAGCATACTTCTCCACAGGTCTGGTCTGGGGCAGAACTGTCCTCAGGACTGGTTAAAAGCACACTTGTCCACAGGTCTGATCTCGAGCAGACCTGTCGATAGGTCTGCAGCAGTCCTGAAAAAGCAGACCGTAGGTCTGGTCCACCAACAACGAAGTTAACTTGCTTGACTGCTTAAAAATTCTCAAGTTAACATAGAAAGCAGTCAACAAGTTAGTTCTAAGTTAACTTTTGTCAAGGTGAGGACCGCAGCCATCTGTAGGTCATCATACCGTCTCCAACAATGAACAAAACATATCTTTCATAGTCGGGTATAAAAGGTTCAAACTGACAATTAGCAGAATCAATAAACAGTCGAAGAATTTTTGAATAATATTTAAAACTATATTGTACAGGCCGACATAATGATATCAATAACACAAAAAATATAACACTGCATTGATCATATTGCTAACACAATTAACAATGATTAACCATCACAGTAATTACATTAATAATTCAAAGAAGCATTATACTATAGTATTTGCATTGAATAATATAAAAAAAATGTTTTCAACAAGGGTATGCTCCAATTTAAATTAACATCAATATTACATATGGATACAACGTCAAATTCCGAAATTACATGTACTATTTTCTTTAAATGTTAAATGATAAGACATAATTTGAAACGGTTATATTTGTGCATTTTATTACATTTATATTTATCATAATATTATTTGCATTGAAAAATTACAACAAAAGTGTTTTACATAAACATCAATAAAACAAATATAGAAAAATACAATCTGTTTTTTTAAATGTATAGCAATTGGTCACCAGTCTTCGAACAAGAGGAGCAATATCATAGTAGCTTATACAGATGTTCTGTGTATAAGTAAGTACTAAGAATCAACTTGTCCTTTCGATTACTATTCGTACAAAAAATTGTCATAGGGTGAAACTTGCATATTTATTTCTTATCTGAGATCAGTATTAATTTGCCCATATTAATTTGCTATGGTCAAGCATGTTAAGTATTTGTAGATTTATTGTTTTCACAAACGTAAGCAGTCTGTCTGATTGATAGATAACACAGTTAACGTTTCTTGTGATCAAGGGATTATTCGGAAGTCTAAAAATCCGTTCTCTGATCCGATAGTTTTGTTTTCCAAACGTGATGGATCGATAAGACTGTGCATCGATTATCGTCGGATAAATGAAGGTACGAAGAGGACGTATATCTGATTCCGAGGATTGACGAAATGTTAGACGCTCTAAACAAATCGAAATACTATACCGTTTTAGATATGTGCCAATGACATCATCAGATACCTGTTGGTGGTCACTTTGAATTAAACTCCATGCGTTTGGATTATGTAATAGTGCTCCAACATCTAAACGACTTATGCAAACACTACTTTATGATTGATTGTGGAATTATTGTCTTGTATATATCGGTGATGCTATAATCTTCTATGAAACCTTTAATGAACACACGAATATACTAGAAAGTGTCTTTACAAGATTTCAAGTATCAGGATTAAAACTCAAGGCGAAAAAGTGCTTCTTTGCAAAACGAGAAGTAACTTTCTGAGGACATTGTGTAAATGAACATAGTATTTCACCTGAAAATATGAAGTTAGTGCAATCAAAAACTTTCCAAAACCAAATCTTCTCAGTGAACTCAGACGTTTTAAAGGATTGATATCATATTATAGGAAATTTCTTCCTGACTTTGCGAGTAAAGCACACAGTGTTCACAAGCGTTTACGGAAAAGAACGAAATTCATTTGGGACGAATATTGTGTAATATTCTTTGACATATTTAAACACAATATCCCATACTACACTATCTAGATTTTAATTTGCCTTTCCTACTCATGACAGATGCTTGTGATACAGGCCTTTAAATAGCCCTGGCTCAACAGGGACCAGAAGGTGAAAAGCAAAATCATAAACATACTGAACAGGTCATCGCGTATGCAAGTAGAACAATTAAACCGAACGAACTTATTATGCAGTGATAGAAAATGAAGCTCTAGCTATCGTGTTGGGTGTGAAATATTTCAGACATTATCTCTTTGGAAGAAAAGTAACAATTATAACTGATCATAATCCATTTCAATGGCTTATGAACATTAAAGACACAGCTTAAAGGTTACATGTAGCACGTTAGTCGTTGACCTTACAAGAATATGATCTTCAAATTGAACATGGAGCCGGCCAAAAGCACAAAAAACGCAGATGCACTATCAAGAACTCCTCCTATTGTGCCATTAAAAAATAATACAATTGATGAAGTTATTCCAAAACTTCCTCTCGATAGAATTTGTGAATTGCAGAGAAAAGATTCAAATGTGTGTGCAAATATAAACTACTTGAAAAAAGGAGAACTGCGGGACCAGTCATCGAAAGCGCGAGAAACAGTGATTTTATCTGATAATAATGAAATGAACAGTAGTGATACTTTGTATCATTTAATCACATCGGGATCAAGAAAACGACGACAATATTTAAGAAGACACTTAGTATAATTGACATCTATCTCTAATAAATTGTACACTAAGATTCAAGATTTTTTTTACAATCGTTGTTGTTGCAAATCTTGTGTTGACTTTGTGTCTAAGAAAGGGAGGGGGGGTATTCAGGTGGTACCGTTTGGGTACAGTCTCTTGAAAATTCCAACAAAAGAATATAACTGATTGCATGTTGCTATTTCTTTATTTGTTCATATTTATTATATATTTCTAACAAAATCGATTGCGGTGAACTCGTTATGGTTCGACAAGAACCTGTTTTCATATCCTATTCTTTTTCTTTTCCCATTCACTTAGTAAAAATAAAACCCAAGAAGAAACAAGAAACTAATAGAAGAGGACTACATTTTCAAATATAATATATATATAACTTACCATTATTAGCTGCTTTGACTATATCCTCTTTGTAATCCACACTGAATATCGTATCTGAATAGATTCTGAATACACATTTGATTTAATCGAAAGTTTGAAACAACACAATCACTAATACACGCAATGACATCTTTTCCTTCGTTTTTGCATTTAAAATATACTTTCATCACTTTAACCATTTTGAAACACAAACCGTATGTAAATGTATTCACGGAAACTATGAGCAGAAAATGTGAGTAGTCCTTGCGCATGCAAAAATCATGATACGCATACCCTGTTTCTTATTCTTCATGTAGCAATACATGTTGTTTACCTTCAGTTGTACTTTCTGTATGACTATTTGTTTTAAGTTTAGTTATTGTTTCAAGGGGCCAACATGTAGAATATATTTGTATATAAAGAAAGCTTATTCACAAAACAATTTTCATACTTGATGAAAATAAATCTTTGCTTGCTTTTCTTTTATCGACGTGTTAAACAATGTTTTAAGTAAGATATAAGCCTCTAACAGTCCATTCTGTAAAATATTAGACAGGTCTTCGGCCTGCGGCCTCAGACCTGTCCAATATTTTACAGATTGGACTGTTATCGGCTTATATCCCTTACTTAAAAATAATCCTATAAATTTTAATCATTTTTTTACAAATGGAAATTGCAAGCAATACGTTGAAGACATTTGAAATAGAGTTATGGCTTAGTCCGTGTTTTTACCATTGGCAAACCCTAAAATCAACTTGTGTATCTGCAAATAGTACAAAATTACCCTTTATTTCCAATAACATATGATATACCATTAAGCTTTTCAGTATGACAACATTAGTAACTTCTGTCATTCTTTTGTTGCTTTGAAAATTCAATCAAAGAGATTTTATGTCTGTTTTCCCTATATTTAGCCTATTTGCACTCATTTTCAGAGGTAAACAAATCTCTTGGATGGTCGGTGACCCCCAAATATAATATTATTCTAATTTTATAAAGTAGAGACATCAAGCTTTTCAGTATGACAAAAATAAGCAACTTCTGTCATTTATTTTGCTTTGAAAATACAATCAAAGAGATTGCATTTCTGCTTTCCCTATATTTAGCCTATTTGCACTAATTTTCAGAGGTCAAAACATTTCTTGGATGGCCGGAGACCCCCAAATTGTATTCCAATTTTATAAAATAGAGACATCAAGCTTTTCAGTTTGAAAAATGAGAAACTTCTGTCATTTCTTTTGCTGTGGAAATTCAATCAAAGTTACTTTTTGTCAATTTTCCCTAAATTTACATATAGCCTATTTGCACTCATTTTCAGAGGTCAAACAATCTCTTAGATGGCCGGTGACCCCCAATTTTTTTGCATTTTTTCATTTACAATTCTTCAAATTTTAATTTCACAAAGTATAAGAAAATTCTGTCATTTTTTTTCTATACCCCTGAACTACCTTAAAGTATTTACTGCTCAACTTTGTTTTTACGTAAAGGTTATTTTAGGTTGCTAAAAATGTTAAATGTAAAACATTTTCAGAAAGACAATCATAACTTTGGAAAAATACAGTCAACAGAATGTACACAGGTATATGAATATAATTTCGTCGTAGGAATATATGGGGTACGGATATATATTTAATTACAAAATACATATGTTTGTTGGTCATAATATGAAGTGAACATGTATCGTTGTATCTTACACTTATCAAAAGTGGTATATATTAAAAATAGAGAAATGAGATATTATCATATTAAGCTTTCATTGGAGTACATGTACAACAATTCATTACTAATTCTATCAACAGGTCAAGTTACCAAGAAAATACGAACTGAGAGTACATGCAGTTACCGAAATCTTGTAAAAGCCAAACACAATGTATAATAAAAAAGCATTTGTCTAAAAGGCTAAAACCAAGCAACACATTAAAATAGCTAAAACTGATACAATGTGCCTATATTGTTGTTCTATAATATGTCGTTGTCAATAAAAATAATGTTAGGTTTTTGTAATTTCAAAACTTGCTAACACTGACCCAAGACCTACAAGCATAGTTAATTGAAGTACTTTTAATACCATATTTAAAACTACATAAAACTAGTAGATGTTTGATAACCGTTAACTTTTCATGCTAGATTTTAAAAACATAAAAAGGCAACTACATGTAGTGCATGTATGTCATGTGTAATTTACCATGTACACAGTGAATACACATGTCTTAACAAATCATTTAACCTGGATGTAAAATAGTTAATATTTTCTGTACACCTAACTTATCTATTAGCTTTATAGGTCCTGTAGATGCTTTAGTTTTGTCAAGTTAAAGTGTTCAGAAACAATGACTTACGTTGGATACAAACAAATACAACTATCGGAAAGTAAATACTGCTTACCTTACAAAAATTAGGAACCAATAATGACAGCTATGGTGAATATATTTTGTTTAAAGAACGTATTACAATGCACAATATTATTCTCAACTTATTTCTTACATACACATTCATTAACACCTGAAGTAATTCTTTGCACATGCTGTCCGATTTTTACTGTTTTTAAAGAAGTCAACAACACACACATATACAAGGTTTCAATCCAGCATGAAGGTAGAATTTGATGATTAAAGAGGAATTACTAGATTGCCTACTATATTTCTAGATAACCTTACTGAAGTATGTGAAAGAAACATTATACGTACCACGTTATGAAACAAGAAGGTAAATACCAATTCACAGTTTACAACTTACTTTACATTCTTTTCAACGTTGCTAGGTTGTGAATAAACTCGTCATAACTACTAGGATTGAAATTTCATATTTACATCAGACGCGCGTTTCGTCTACAAAAGACTCATCAGTGACGCTCGAATCAATAATGTTGAAAAGGCCAAATAAAGTACAAGGTTGAAGAGCATTGAGGACCAAACATTCCTAAAAGTTTTGCCAAATACAGCTAAGGTAATCTATTCCTGAGGTGAACAATCCTTAGTATTTCAAAAAAGGGAAGTTTTGATAACAATAAATTTATAATTTTAAACATAGCAATGATAACATGACAAGTTCATAATATTGTAGTTGACCATTATTGTACAATTGTTTGACAATACACTGATACATGTAATAGAATGTTACTCTAAGTTTGCTTTTTTTTCTAATAATTACATTCAGTTAAAGTATGTCCCTGTACTGAATCAACTAATTTTGTTGTGTTCTCCAGATTTGGATAATTTAAAAATATAGTGATTTTTTTCTAGGATGCACTTTGTGAATACAGTTGTACCACAAACCACGCCTCTTTTGGGGAGATATATAATTCATAGATATGAAAATTTTTAACGTACTGGTTCCCAGATATGATCTCTGTGTTTCACCTCAAAGAGACATAACTTGGAATAATTACCTGTATAGAAAAACATATAAGCGTCTCAAATTTATTTCTAAAAAGGTCCAAAAGAGGAGATAGCGGTATTATAGACTTTTAGTAAGTTTAAACTCTTAGAAGTTCAGGGCATATACATGTTGAACGAATGCCACAGATTCCAATGTTTTGACCTTGGAATAAATTAGAAGTGCATATCATCTCTTCACTCGTAGATTAATGAAATTTCATAGTAAAAGTAGCACGGTTTTAGCAAAAAAGGGAATTCCGAAGGGAAACTACATTGTCTATATTAACATGATTTACAAAATCGCAACTAATAGTAAATAAATAAAGGATCTTATCAAGCTGATATAACATGGTTATAACATTCTTTAAACAAAACAATTGTACATACATGTAAAGAAATCCTAAACTCTTTTTCAGCTCTTTGTTTAATATTGCAACTTTATTGTATTGTTTCTGCAAGTGTCATCATAAATCTTGAAACACGGGTTAGAATTTCTTCTTGAACATACGTTCTTTTTAAATTTTTCTGACTTTTTGGACGACCAAACAGCAATATTTCATATATTTTTTTGTACATTTTTATATAATAACTACACATTTTCCATATTGTTTTGTTTAATAAACGTATTTTAATTTAATTTTTGCACACGTCATTTTACGAACCTGATCAGAATCTAAATATTGTAGTTTACAACCAATTTGCAAGAACACTTTTGATTTGAGAGTTTTATTCTATTTCGTTTTCCTTTGTTTAGAATACCTCTGTGCAGAAAATGCAGAAAGTAAGTGCTTTTTGTGATACCATAAAAGCTATATATATATTTGAAGAACAAGATGCTTAAGGTGGTATGGGAGTCTAAAATAAAAATGATAGAATTTATTCATAATTTGTCAAAATGTAGTATCTATTGATACATGTTCAAAAATATTATAAAAATGATAGGTCATTTTGCATTTTCTCAAGCTACAGGTTGTGACAAAATGACAAATTTTGTATGGATTGTACAGGAAAAAACAACATTTTGTGAATAGAAACTAAACAAAATGATAGAATTGTAAAATAAATTAGGAAAAGAATGCTTTCAGACAATGCTTTGAGAATATCAAAAGAAAAGATAGGGTCACCGTACGTTTTTTTCGGCTAAAAGACAAAATAGGAAATTTCATGTAGAGTACTTCGGAAAATGCACTGTTTTAGAGTTACCTCCCCTTAAATTGCCAATTTGACAATATTCAAAAACAACCAAAAATAATCTACACTTGTAAAAATATTAATATTTCTAAGTTATATTCTTATAAATTGGTTCTTTTAAATGAAAATTCACATTAAATATCTGCATTCCTGCGTCAACTTCTGCTAACTTGATAGAAATTATAGACCTTAGATTCTCTGTTTTTTACAATACAAGATGGCGAAAGACACCCATACCACCTTAAATAAAAATAGTTAAATGAATGAAAACAAAAGAATACAAAACAAGTAAATAAATATACAGGTTTGAAGGACATGGCATTTTTCATTTCATATGTGTAATCAGCCAAAGGTTCATAATTAGCACAAAAAATGCATGCTCGATAGGCTGATAAAAAATCTGATATGAAGCATGAAATGATTTTTTATTTTTTTTTATCATATGCTTCAACGATGGGAAAAAAAATAACAGTTTACTATTTTGATCCTTTAAAATGGTTCTCACGTAGAATTTAAAAAAAGGTTTACGGACGTTGAACATCAAATGTAATGCCTCAGATATGAAATCCTTCTATCATATGCTTCAACAGAGGAGAAAACAACAGATTTATAAATGTAAAAGTCATCATGTTTTCCAGTAACTGATTAAATTTTGTTGAAAAATTCATCAAATGCAACAATTTAAAAAAAAATGTTAATGATATTGTACTGTCATCCGTTACTTGTCCTATTTGTTTTAAATGTTTTTCACTGAAAACGTACCATTTAAGAGTTTCAGGAATCGTCGAGTAACGCTGAAGTGCCATTCAATAATGTTGCGAAAAGGCATGTGATGATAGTCTGAAGCATGTGCTTTATTTTTCACATCAGCTCACTGAACAACGTTAACGTACATTTGATGATATCGTCATACTGTAAAATTCATAAAAAAGTTTTTTAGTAATACTTTAATTTTGATTTCTTATAACAAAACGTAGACTAATAATTGCAGAATACTGATCTAACCTTTGCTTGAAACAAAACGTACACAAAATATACATACATCATACAGTTAAAGCTCTGTTAAGTTTTTTACATGTGTACAATAGGGCAAAATTCATTACAGAGGTGATGCTAGACAGACATACTTATGAGGAGCACACATATATAAATAAACGCTTTCATAACAAGTAAAACACGTACTTACAGTCTGCAGGGTCATTTTCAGTTATTCATACTTACGGTCCTACATTATCCCAAGACTTGTATGTTGGCATTTTATAAGATAATATTTTCTTTTACACTGTTTGACGTCTTCACTCTAGATTCATGTAAAATGCATTGATTCACGATAGACTTTAGGTGGTTGCGATTTAGGAGTAATGTAACTGTTGATACATCATGACAACATTCAACATTGACAAATTGTTGACGCCAACTATGGGGTTATCACAAACTAGTCAAGGCGCGCCAGACATGATTTACATTGTGAAGACTGTGGCATACAGTATATACCACATCTTGATGTTGTGAAATAAAAAAAACATGATAACTTAAGACTGTCCTGCTTCGATTTCTGAAACAAGTCCAAACTATTTATGAATCTGATATTTATGTTATTGATTTATTTCGCCACAGCATGATCAAATCAAAAAGACAAAAGAAAACAATCATTGGAGCGAGTTATGCAATATATTATGTGCCAATCGAAATATAATTGAACATACCCTAATGATTTTTTTTTAACATTTTTAACAATAACCTATAATTTTTACCAGTATCAATGATTATGTTTCGAGGTAAAGGTCTGATGAAAACCTGTTTGAAGGACGATTTTAACACGCACAATATGTGTGTGCCTCTCCCAAATGAGAAGCCTGTAATTATGTTTTTGTCGTTTTTGTGTATAGCATATTTGTTATCCTTCATGATCTTGTTAATAATTCTCGAAATTATTTTTCTAGTTTAAATTATTTTACATATGTCGTTTTGGGATTATTATGTCTAACTATGTTTTATGATTTTTGCGTTTTTTTTATTGCCTTATGGTGACAGTTATCTGTTAATGTTGATGTCATTTTTGAAGAGTTGTGTCACTGACAATTACGTTTTCTTATTTTATATCAACACAAAACTTGTAATGACCAAATAAAATCGACCTATGATTATAGTATGTGTCTACAAAAGAGCCCATAATCATTAACAATGATGTCAAGGTCAGATGACTGTAATTTGAACATGAAAACAATTAGTCTGGTCCTCAATGATTTTTGTACTTTAATTGACCTTTTGAACTTGTTTTCTTTAGCGTCACTGCTGAGTGTTTTGTAGACGAAACGCGCGTCTGGAGCAAATACAAAATTTTAATTATGGTATAAATGATGAGTTTACCTAAACCAAATCTTACCTATAGTTAAACACTTGCTAAATCAAGAAAATGCGATCATAGTCTTCTTTGTTTGATACCCAGAGTAAGCTACCGTGTTATCTCTATTGAGTATTGATACGAATTCATCCAGAGCAATGATGTCAGCGATCCAGAAGGAATATCAGTCAGGTGTGTTATACTTATAATATTTATTCGGTTTTATTTGTTGAGTTGTAAACATGGAGTTTTGATTAAACATATCGTACTCATTTTCACCCTTTGTCCATGTTACATGCTTTGTCTTACGAAGAGATTTATGTGCCCTAATCTTGTGTTTTACAAGCGGTTTTGGAGAACAGTGAGATGATATTGTCTCTTATCTCCGCTCAAGCTAGATTTGGTAGGCTGAAATCATTTCTTTGGACGTTTCACAGGATATGTTTGTTTATCCACATGATCACACAAATGATTTTTGTCGCAGTAATAATTTCATCCTTTTATTGCTTATATGACATCTTCAAATGAGTGACTTATGCTTCGGTTGTCATCCTGAACTCATAGTGAACCTGCAATGAGAGGAATACATGCATTAGTGGTCAGTCCATGTATATGATGATAAGATATCCAGAGAAGAACATTGTAAAACAGTACCTTTATAAAAATAAATCCGTTTTCTGAACAACAACGTTTGTACAAACCATGTAATATTCCAGCCGTTGCAACATCACATACATTCTTATCCTTACCACACCTCCTATTTTCATTAATGAAGCATCAATAGTATCTTGTTTTACAACAACTATATTTAGTGATCTGACATATATTTGTTCATAATGTGATGTTTTATTGTAATTTTTTAGAAGTATGTGTATGTGAAAATCAATTTAACTATTGAAAATAATACAGATATAATTAAAGATACATGTATATATTATGTATCACATTTATAGTATAATAGTTTTAAACTTTGAATACACCTCTTAAAAGCTATGCTTTATTTTTTTACTAATTATAGAATGATAAGTAATACAAATTTGATATATTGTCTTAACATTTTAATAGCGATTTAAAAATCATTCATTATTTTCAATATAATATCTTATCTTATTCGTTTATCTTATGGTGGGAACTATACACATGCTAATCAAAATAAAGGATGTTATTTAGTACAATGTTTACATTTAAATACATAGTTTGGTAAATAACAGGTGATATCATGTATAGTACTCACTTCGACTATTTAAACGGTTGATAAGTTGGTATGCTCATATTACACGTTCAATAACTAAATGTACGTCAATATAATACATGTATTTATTTTAAATTTAAGTTTTTTTTTCAAATTAAAACAAGACATAATGTTTGAATTTTTCAAATACAATCTCTTCAATCATTTACATTCACTAGTTATCGTCCTTGATTTCAATTTAGAATTTACTGTCATATGATACTATCATCTGTTTACCTGTGATTTTGATTGAGTTCACAATGGCTCAAGCTGCGTCTAAAACATGCGAGGTTTGCGTGAGTGCCCCTGGATCACACTATTGCATAGACTGTGAGGAATATTATTGTGAAAATTGTAAGTTGTTACACAATAGGCAGAAGTTATCGAGAAACCATCATTTTCAAAAAGCGTCCGACCTGATCCCGGAAGGTAAATCGAAATGTACTGAACACAAAGAAGAATAAACGTTATTGTGTAATACATGCAATGTACCGGCATGTACCAGTTGTGTGACAGGAAATCACAAGGGGCATACATTTTCCAAATTTGTCGATGCAGTCGCGAAATTACAAATTGAAAATGAAACGAAAATTCGTGCCAAAACAAACGAGGCAAATGAAAATATAAAGAAGATTGAAGAAAGCTTGAAGTCGTTTGATAATTCTGTTGAATCCGTTATTAAAGCCATAACTGACAAAGGTAGTATGATTAAACGTATGGTTGATAAAGCCGTAGCACAGATGATTACCTTAATGAAAGAACAATCCAAGAAGGAGAAATACACGCTTATGAATATGTTGTATGATGCTAAATCTGTGCTTGTTGCCTGACAGGCCTTAGACAGAAAGAGAAATGAACTAGATAAGACCCGACAAGATGAAAGTTTGGTACAAAACATCAATAATCTGAAAGAAGAAATTAGCAAACTCACTATAAATTCTCTTCCAGAGTTTCCCAATATATCCTTCAAAAGGAAGTCTGTAGCTGAAGATGACATCAGACAACTGATAGGTACATACAATATAAGGTAAATATAGAAATATGCGTTGTCTTCTGAACTGATACAGTTGTCTATATAATCAAGCAAAACTGTAAAATATCGAGGAAAACATATTTTTAAAATTAATATATAGCAGCAAATGATTAAAAAATACACATACGACAGGTCAAAATTTACAGCTTGAAACAGACCTACTCTTTTTAAAAGATCTCCAATCAACACGTTCTTTTTTATAAGTAAAATGAACTATAAATAACCACTGGCATGGACAGTGTTTCGCGATTTATGAAGCGCTGAAAGGCAGAAATAATACTGTCCATAAAACAATATAGATTGCTTCCACTTCTCATGCATATACCCGAACGTATCGGACTATATTACTTGTATTAGCATTTGATTCACAAAATAGGTACATAATCTAGCTACGCCCATGTCACATGTAATCATAATACTTGTTACTTTGATCACATCTTTAATCATGTATAATTTATAACAATACGCAGTGGTGGGATGTATGCATGTGTGACAACTTTCTGTAAAAGACAAAATGACACCGTGATGTGTTCAACAATGAGCAAAACCTATAGCGCATAGTCAGGTGTAAAAGGTCCCGAAATAACAATTGCAGAATATATGAACAATTCTTAAATCATATGTTAAACTATATTGACAGAAATATTTTAGTATCACAAAACATATGATATACACTGCATTGGTATGTATAATTAATTTTACATCAACATTCAATATTGAAGGAATATTTCATATTTCCAAATGTACAGGTTATATTTACTTGTAAGCGCAAGTATGATGTAAAATGATGAGACATAAAATGAAACTATAATATTTTCGTATTTCATTATATTTTGTTGTAATCATAATATTTTTTTGCATTGCCAAATGACATACAAAGTTTTTTTCGTACATAATTGTGTGGATCTTAACTAGAGTGACACATATCTTTAATACTAAATATTTGACATGTTAAAAAATAATAGAATGTACAAAGTAATTTTTACACGGAAACAAAGAATGTCAGGAGAAACATATTTTCAAAGGCAATAAGTATAAATGGTCATGCAACATTTCAACAAAAAATAAAGAAATACTGTTTTATAGCAATGTTTCACCAGTCTTAGAAAAAGAGGAGCAACGCCATGGAAACTTATACAGATGTTCTGGTTGTGGGTAAATACTTTTGATTATTATTCGCACAAAATAGATACATACAAAATAACAAGAAACAGCTATTTGTTACAAATGATTGGCATGAATGTGAAAATAAACACAACATTCACAATAGACAATAAAGTATAATGTAATATATAACAGTGGTCATTATGTAACTGAGATCGACGTAGTATTGTTCCGTTAATACACCAATCAAGCGACGTTTTTAAGACAATTTTTGGTTTGTATTTTGAACTTTGGGCTGGTTTTATTGCTGTTTAATTGCAATAATGTTTTTTCAATTTAAAAACTGTGTATTTATACAAGAGAGGATTTACGTGTAACATTTTCTGAAAGATTGATATTTACGGTTTTTTTCACCCTAGAGATTTGTTTGCTAGTCAAAATATGGTATTTAGCAGTATTTCAAAATATATCTAGTATAAATCACCATGCAGACAAAAATAGAAAACTGTATGCAATTTTTGCATGTCAGTCTTTTTTTCTTATGGTTTTCGAAAAGTGAAAAAAGGGGTGGGGTTTATACCGAATCGGGAAAAGCCGACAATGGTCGTCTTATTAAAGTTATTGTAAAATCGAAAAGAGTAAGATTTGAAATAATGTTTCTATGTCAATTCTTCCTTAAAATGCACAGATTATAATATATCCTTTCATTCGTTAATCCATCTTTATTTCATAAATGACTAGATATTGTACATTGCATTGCTTTACTGTTGGACATGAATACTTACTAAATCATGTATATCAATAAACGGATAATTTTTGCTACTTGAAATGTACGATTGTAGAAGACATGAATGGAACATGTAATATAAGCATCCAATTCTTTCGTGTACAATTGGGAAGCTATAGAAGGAACATATCTAAGAAGATTTAAAACGTGAACTGTTTCGAAAGAATTAATTTTGAAAGATAGTTAACATTGACGTTGTCTTCTTTAATTGCTTCACGAAATTCAGTATCGATGTTGTGATAATTATAAGTCTCGATTTAAAATGAAGTTGCTATGACAACGTGATTATTCTGAATATCTAAGACAAAAAGTCGAGGAAACGTCTCGGACTCATGAAATACGTTAATTATCTTTTTTATTTCTAGCATTTGTTATATTCCTTTTTTGGTTAATTTTTAATCTTCTGGGGCATCACCAGCGGCAGCCGTTGGTTTATGGTTATTGACATACGGTCTAAGATACATGTCGGAATTTCCGCACAAAATAAAAATTATAATATGGAACTACATGTATACACTAACTGCAAAATAGACATAAGACGCATTGGTCTAATTTGTTTGCATAAATTTCGAACATATTACTCTTCAAATATTGAAAAGTGAATCCAACCTAAGCTTTTATATTTGGGTGTCAGTTTTCTAGAAAATTGATTATAAAAACGTGCGTAGGACATGAACAATTTATGAAATGTCAAGTATGTTTTATTTTGCAATGTCTCAGTTATTATAAATTGTTATATGTTTTATTTCTTTTTTTAGCATATTAAAAAAAAATTATATATGACATGATTCAATGAATACAGATGGGTGCAGTCCTAACCTGTACAGCAAGTTAACTTGATAACCAGTCATTTGGACTGGTCAAAGTTAACCTGTGACCGGATTTATGACTGCTCTGACCAGTCCTATGACCAAAATCTAGTTAACTTGAAAAGCGGACTTGGTCCTAGGACTGTTTTTATGTCTGCCAAAAAGTTTACTTGGAAACAGGTCCGCTATTGATATAAATTAACTTCGAACCAGTCCTGTCATAAGTTAACAGACGTTAACTTCGAAACCTGTCCTGCCGTAAAGTTAAAATAAGTTAACTACGAAACCAGTCCTGACACAAAGTTAGCATAAGTTAACTTTTGCTTTGAAAAATCCGATCGAAACCAGACCTGTTCCCAAGTTGGTCTGCTCAACACTAAGTTAACTTGTAACCAGGACCGCTCTACATCGATTTTTTAAAAATATGTTTTAATATCTTTGTTTCGTAGTATAAACATAGAACATAAACATGATAAAGTAAAATAAATACTTCCGTTATATAAACAGGATTAAATACAAATCTTTTAAAATAAAGTAAGCATAACACGTTGCTTGTTACACACATTTATCTGTGATCTGCCAATTTAAAAATTGAAATATCATATTCAACCATATTTGCACTTTATCATGTATGTCTATGAAAGTACGTATATGAGATGTTAGTTATATTTCCTTGATCTATGTAAATGTAGCCACAATCAGCAATATTTTAAATTCAGGAGAGAATTTATTATACAAAATAAAAGCATCATTAAAACACAACAGTAGTTTTGATACCTAAGGCAGACTTGCACAATAAAATTATTTGACCGCATCGATTAAAACTGACCATATGTGCACTTTAATTTGTAAATCTATATACCCAAATAGTAAATCAGACATATTTTTCATGTAAGGATTCAATGGCTAATACAATGGACAGCAATATTGTACTACAATAACAACACATTTTTGTTCGCATACATTCAGGGTGCCAGAATGTCCTCCTTTTATTCTAAATATTGATACGTAAACAAAATTTCAGTAGTTTTGATACCTCATGCTGACTTGTACAAAACAATGTTTTGACCGCATTGACCAAAACTGACCATATGTGCACTTTAATTTGTAAATCTATATACCCGCATAGAAATCAGCCATACTTTTGATGTCAGGATTCAATGTATAAAACAATGGACAGCAATATTGCATTACAATAACAACAACTTTTTGTTCGCATACATTTAGGGTGCAAGCATGTCCTCTTTTTATTGAAAATATTGATACGTAACAAAATTTCAGTAGTTTTGATACCTAATGCCGACTTGTACAACAAAATTATTTGACCGCATTGACCAAAACTGACCATATGTGCACTTAAATTTGTAAATCAATATACCCTCATAGAAAATCAGCCATCTTTTGTATGTCAGGATTCAATGTATAAAACAATGGACAGCAGTATTGCAATACAATAACAACAACTTTTTGTTTGCATCAATTTAGGGTGCCAGCATGTCCTCCTTTTATTAAAAATATGTATACATAACAAAATTTCAATAGTTTTGATACCTCATGCTGACTTGTACAACAAAATTATTTGACTGCATTGACCAAAACTGACCATATGTGCACTTTAGTTTGTAAATCTATATACCTGCATAGAAAATGAGACATATTTTTTATGTCAGGATTCAATGTATAAAACAATGGAAAGCAATATTGCAATACAATAACAACAAACTTTTGTTCGCATACATTTAGGGTGCCATTATGTCCTCCTTTTATTCAAAATATTGATACATAACAAAATTTCATAACTTTTGATACCTGATGCTGACTTGTACAACAAAATTAAATGACCCATTGATTCAAACTGACCATATGTGCACTTTAATTTGTAAATCTATATACCCGCATAGTCATTCAGCCATATTTTTTTATGTCAGGATTCAATGTATAATACAATAGACACCTACATTGCAATACAATAACAACATGAACAACAATTTTTTTTTCGCATAAATTTAGGGTGCCAGCATGTCCTCCTTTTATTCAAAATATTAATACATAACAAAATTTCAATAGTTTTGATACCTTATGCTTACTTGTACAACAAAATTATTTGACCGCATTGACCTAAAACTGACCATATGTGCACTTTAATTTGTAAATCTATATACCATGTATACCCGCATAGTAAATCAGCCATATTTTTTGTGTCAGGATTCAATGTACAATACAATGGGCAGCAATATTGCAATACAATAACAACACATTTTTGTTCCCTTAAATTTAGGGTGCCAGCATGTCCTCCTTTTATTCAAAATATTGATACGTAACAAAATTTCAGTAGTTTTGGTACTGCATGCTTACTTGTACAACACAATTATTTGACCGCATTGACCAAAACTGACCATATGTGCACTTTAATTTGTAAATTTATATACCATGTATACCCGCATAGTAAATCAGCCATATTTTTTGTGTAAGGATTCAATGTACAATACAATGGGCAGCAATATTGCAATACAATAAAAACACATTTTTGTTCCCTTAAATTTAGGGTGCCAGCATGTCCTCCTTTTATTCAAAATATTGATACGTAACAAAATTTCAGTAGTTTTGGTACTGCATGCTTACTTGTACAACACAATTATTTGACTGCATTGACCAAAACTGACCATATGTGCACTTTAATTTGTTAATCTTTATACCTGCATAGAAAATCAGCCATATTTTTTATGTCAGGATTCAATGTATAAAACAATGGGCAGCAATATTGCAATACAATAAAAACAAATTTTTGTTCCCTTAAATTTAGGGTGCCAGCATGTCCTCCTTTTATTCAAAATATTGATACGTAACAAAATTTCAGTAGTTTTGGTACTGCATGCTTACTTGTACAACACAATTATTTGACTGCATTGACCAAAACTGACCATATGTGCACTTTAATTTGTTAATCTTTATACCTGCATAGAAAATCAGCCATATTTTTTATGTCAGGATTCAATGTATAAAACAATGGAAAGCAATATTGCAATACAATAACAACACATTTTTGTTCGCATACATTTAGGGTGCCATCATGTCCTCCTTTTATTCAAAATATTGATTCGTAACAAATTTCAGTAGTTTTGATACCTCATGCTAACTTGTGCAATATAATTAAATGACCCATTGACCAAAACTGACCATATGTGCACTTTAATTTGTAAATCTTTATACACATGATGTACCCACATAGTAAATCAGCCATATTTTTTATGTCAGGATTCAATGTATAATACAATAGACACCTATATTGCAATACAATAACAACATGAACAACAATTTTTTTTCGCATAAATTTAGGGTGCCAGAATGTCCTCCTTTTATTCAAAATATTAATACATAACAAAATTTCAGTAGTTTTGATACCTCATGCTTACTTGTACATCAAAATTATTTTACCGCATTGACCAAAACTGACCATATGTGCACGTTAATTTGTAAATCTATATACCATGTATACCCGCATAGTAAATCAGCCATATTTTTTTGTGTCAGGATTCAATGTACAATACAATGGGCAGCAATATTGCAATACGTTAACAGCAGATTTTTGTTCCCATAAATATAGGGTGCCAGCATGTCCTCCTTTTATTCAAAATATTGATATGTAACAAAATTTCAGTAGTTTTGGTACCTCATGCTGATTTGTACAACAAAATTAAATGACCCATTGACCAAAACTGACCATATGTGCACTTTAATTTGTAAATCTTTATACACATGATGTACCCACATAGTAAATCAGCCATATTTTTTATGTCAGGATTCAATGTACAATACAATGGACAGCAATATTACAATACAATAACAAAACATTTTTATTCGCATAAATTTAGGGTGCCAGAATCTCCTCCTTTTATTCAAAATATTAATACATAACAAAATTTCAGTAGTTTTGATACCTCATGCTGACTTGTACAACAACATTATTTGACCATATTGACCAAAACTGACCATATGTGCACTTTAATTTGTAAATATATATACCTGCATAGTAAATAAGCCATATTTTTTATGTCAGAATTCAATGTACAATATATATTTACAGCAATATTGCAATACATTTTCAACAAATTTTTGTTCACATAAATTTAGAATGCCAGCTGAATGTCCTCCTTTTATTCTAAATATTGATAAGTAACAAAATGTCAGTAGTTTTGACAGCTCATGCTGACTTGTACAACAAAATTATTTGACTGCATTGACGAAAACTGACCAGATGTGCACTTTAATTTGTAAATCTATAAACCTGCATAGTAAATTAGCCATATTGTCTATGTCCGGATTCAATGTATAATACAATGGACAACAGTATTGCAATACAATAACAACAAATGTTTGTTCCCATAAATTTAGGGTGCCAGAATGTCCTCTTTTTATTTAAAATATTGATATTATACGCAACAAAATTTCAGTCGTTTTGATTCCTCATGCTAACTTGTAGAACGAAATTATTTGACCACTTCCACCAAAACTGACCATATGTGCACTGTAATTTGTAAATCTTTATGGCTGCATTACATATATGAGAAGTTTTTTTTTAAATGTTGCGATGGATTTTACCTGGGGCCTTTATGTCTCCTCCTGGGGCTCATGTGCACATGTTAGCAAGACCACAATTGTACGCAATCATATTGGAGAACAATTAATGCAAAATTGTGTCTGCATAAATTGAGTGTCAGCATTTCATCTCTGTATTCATAATATTGAACAGTAACTAGAGATAGTAGTTTAGGATGGTGAGTAAAACAAAACTATTTATAATAGGCCGCATCATCCAAGTACCAACATTGACATGTCTGAATTCATTTGTACTTGATAATACAAAAGTATATGAGGTTCTCTTCTGGGAATAGTATACTGTTAATCTTTTATGTCGGTTAATTGATTTGTTTGTAGTTACAATGTAAACGTCAAGTGGAAACTATTTCATTCAAGTGCACAAATCTCTCGACAAATCTGACGAATTTGACGAGATTGTTGATTGTTTTACCACACCGTACGTATCCGAACACTAGACAATTTTCGTTAGAATATTCTGCGGAAGATAGAATAGTAAATCCAATGCGAACAGGTTGAATAACAATGAAATATCTATGCATGTATATATTTAGGAAGAGACAGGTAAAAAACGGGGAACGAAGCAACGTCGACTATGATGTTGATATCCCACGATATAAGAATATTGTTCCGATGCGTTAGGATAACCTTTCTTTCCGCCTTCTAATAAAAAAACCCGTTCATTTCCTTTATGATAGCTCTATGTGAATGTATAGCAATTGTTTTATGTATATACGAATATATCAAATAAAAAAGAAAAAGAATTGTGTTGTATAATATCTAGTAGAGTCAGCGAGTAAAGAAATTTGCTATACAGGGAAAACAATGCGGATGTTGTTTACATATTTTATTGAAGCTCAAGTCGGATATGAAAACTCTTAAACACGAAAATCTGTCATAAGCAGACCTGTCATCAGGACTGGTCAAAAGCAGACTTGTCCACAGGTCTGGTCTGGGGCAGACCTGTTCTCAGGACTGGTCAAAAGCAGACTTGACCACAGGTCTGGTCTAGAGCAGACCTGTCGATAGGTCTGCAACAGTCCTAAACAAGAAGACTGTAGGTCTGGTCCACCAACGACGAAGTTAACTTGGTTGTCTGCTTAAACATTCTCAAGTTAACATAGAAAGCAGTCAACAAGTCTGCTCCAAGTTAACTTTTGTCAAGGTTAGGACCGCACCCATCTGTATTAAGACAGAAGTAAAAAAAATATGCAAAAAACGCGATGATAGGACAACGAGTAGTATACAGATTTTTGAAATTGTTTCCCTGAATATGTTATATCGTTCAGGTATCAGTCAACATCAATTTATTGTATAAATTATCGTTTAAGGCATGAGGAAATTTTACCATTCAACTACTTGTAAGTATTCACATTTCTTCTTGCATATACCATGTATATTCTTTTTCATTCTTCTTAAAACAAATTGCGAAACATCTGTGTTCTATTAATACAAGCCTCACTTTTACATTTGCATCTTACTATTTGAAATGAAAATATATGTGGTTTAAAATGTTTTTTTTTCATTACACGACACACATGTCTCTGTTCCAGACGTACAGTTAACAAAGCTGACTTATTCATTAAAAAATCAAATCTTTTTATTGCATAAAGTTTGAAAGGTCAATAAAACATTAAAACATATCTGTTTTAAACGCCAGTATTACTGATGCAATAACATTCATTTCTGAAACACTTCTACCATGTCTATAAAAATTGAAACAAATTGAGAATAGAAATGGAGAATATCTCAGAGAGCCAACTACCCGACCAAAGAGCAGATAACGGCCGAAGGCCGCCAATAGCTCTTCAATGAAGCGAGAAAACTCCACACCCGGAGGTGGTTCTCACAGCTGAGCCCTAAATAAAAATGTGTACAAGTTCAGTGAAATGGACGTCAGACTTAATTTCGAAACATATAGATGAACTAAAATTAAAAACATACAAGACCAACAAAGGCCAGAGGCTCCTGACTAGGGACAAGCGCAAATGTCAAATGCAATTTATGACAAAGCATTGCATTAAAATTATGAAATGGATAAATAAACTCATCATAGATACCATGACTAAATTTTGTATATACGCCAGACGCGCGTTTCGTCTACAAATGACTCAACAGTGACGCTCGAATCCAAAAAAGTTGAATAGGCCAAATAAATGCTGGTGCACAAATAATGTTATAATTCTATTTTTTTTCAATAAGTAAGTAGCAACTTCAAGTTTAATTCAGAGAAGTATTCATAATTTGATTTGCAATGAAATACACGGAATGGCTGTTAAATAGATACAAATATTCTTTTTAACATTACAATCCTTATTATTTAATCAATGGGTTATGATCATGAGCAAAATTATTATAGAAAATTGACACCCTACTTGAATATAAAACCTTTCTTGTCAAGCATACATATTACAACAACTATGATGTCTAAAGTTAATGGCTAAATATGTTTTGTTTTTCACTACATGACACATGCATGTATGGTGCTGTTAAAGAAGTCAAGTCAATACAAATGACTCATTCATCAAAACTTATTTTTTTTTCTAATTCAAATACCAAAAGTTTGACATTTATTTAACACATTTTGTAATCCTTAATACACATCAACATTATTTTTTTTTTCAAGAAAATAATAATGATTAACTATATAATAGGGCGATTATGTTAAAACTTAAACTGCGAGGCAATACCTTCAAAATTGTATATGATTAAATACAGAAATGAATTCATCGGCTGTTGACCATAAGCAAAACGAACTGAAATTTGACAATACATTTGAAGCATTACAAATGTCCCTGTTAAGCATACATAAAACTAAAAATCGTGATGTTAAACGTCATTTTTGATTAAGGGTTTTCTTTACAGTACACATAACTCACTGTCCCAGTCGTCATTTCAAGCCAACACACATGATTGCTTCAGAAAGAAAAAACATCATAATGTTTTTTATTGCATATATACATTATTTGAAGTTCATTAAAGTTCATTAAAGACATTGTGGAATCTTTATAACAAACAAGCAGGAACTGTACTATAAAGTTGTTATGTCAAACAGTTAAATAAACATTTGGAAATTCGTAATTCGGCAAGAGACAACATTATAATTTTCATCAATGAAGGTGAAAACAACTAATATAACAATTCTTTTTTTCAGTCCGTAAGTAGCTTGTTCAAATTTGATTAAGAGAAGTATTTATAATTGACATTGCAATACAATACACGGAAGAGCTGTAAAATAAGAAATTGTTTTCGCTTTAGATACTACAATAATTATCATTTACTAATTGGCCGTTGACGAAACTTAACATTGACACTTTATTTGAACACAAAACCTGTATTGTCAAGACATAAGACGAACAACTTTGATGTCTGAAATATATGGCTTCTATGGGTTCTCTCTACGTGACTCATACATGTGTGTTGCTGTTCAAGGCGTCAAGGCAACACAAATTACTGCTTCATCAAAACAACATACTTTTTAATGCAAATGTAAATAGTTGGACATCTATTTAAGACATTTTGTAACCCTAATAACACATCAACATTACTATTTCAAAAGAAAATATATCAATGGTGGTGAAAAAAACTAATGTTGCACATTTATAAAATATTGTGTTTCTCTACATGACACATACATGTACCTTGCTGCCCAAGCCCTAAAGACAACTCAAATTACTAATACTTCAAAACACCATATTAGTTTATTGCAAATAAAAATAATTTGACATTTATTACAGATTCTTATAAAATCTTTATTACACATCAACATTACTATTTCAAAAGAAAAACTAATTTCGATGAACTGTATGATATGACCATAATGTTAATTTGTATTTGGAAGGCAATACCTGTAATATTGTATAGGTTAAAAAAGAAATAAATTCCCCATTAAAGATCAAAAGTTTTTTATTTACTCATTGACTGTTGACCATGAGCAAAACGAATTGAATATTGACGACATATTTGAAGCATAACACATATCTTTTTCTAGCATACATCATACCACCATTGGTTGCTGTTTCAGTCGTCAATTCAAGCCACCCCAAATTATGGCTTCATCAAGTAAACATAGTCATGTCATTGAAAACATAAAATGTTTGCTGTTCATACATTTTTGAATCTGTATAACTAACACGCATAACTTATACACTTGAAAATTGAAATCTGATAAACTGTTCTATATAGCTTAAATTTCATATGTTAGATATCTATTTTGAAATTTATGACATGGCACGTGTGGCAATAGACAACCTTTTAAAATTTTTCAATGATGATGTAACAACATTTTTTATTGATTCATTGGCCGTTGCCAACAACCAAAACGAACAGAAAATGGACACCGTATTTGAAGCATAACACATGTCATTTTCAAGCATATAAAAGATAAATAGTCATGATGTTTGACGTCTTTGGTTGATGATGATATTTAATTACATGACACACATGTTGCTCTTCCAGCCGTCAATTCAAGCCAACACAAATAATTGATTCATCAATACATCATAATTTCTTAAATTGAATGTATACATTGTGTGAAGTTCATTTAGGACGGAAAAATCTGATTAACTATTCTATACAGATTTAATGTAAAGAATTAAATTTCTATTTTGCAATGTATGTCATTGACATTTATAAAATTATCAACATTAGTTTAATGTTGGTGAAACATTAATGTAACAACTCTTTTTTCAGTGTGTAAGTATCAATATCAAGTTAGAGACGTATTTATAATTAAAACTGCAATGTGATACACTGAATTACTCTTAAATAGAAAAAAAAGTCTTTTTATAGATTAAAACCATTTTTATTTACTCATTGACCATTGACAAAGAGCAAAACAAAGTGAAAACTGTAACCATATTTGAAACATGCAACATGTCTTTGGCAAGCAATCATGAGTCTGAAAATCGTGATGTTTTACGTCATTGATTGATTATGAGTTTGCTTCACACGATGGTATGTTGCTGTTCAAATCAAATATCCAAGCCGACACAATTGATTGCTTCATCAAAAAATCATATTTCTTGTATTGCATACATTTTGTATATATTCATGTTTGAAGTTCAATAAAGACGTTTTTGAATTTTTATAACAAACAAGCATAATGTATTTATAAGATGATTAAACTCTGATACACCATTCTATATAGCTTTAATGTCAATAATTAAATACCCGTTTAGCAATTCATTTTTTGGCATTACACACAATTATAGAACTCATCAAGAAGGTGTACAACTAATGTACCAATTTTCTTCTTCAGTGTGAGAGTAGCAATTCACATATGATTGAGAGAAGTATTTATGATTTAGTTGCAATGAAATGCAAAAACATAGCTGTTCAATATAGAAGTTATTTCCCACGTTAAATAGTACAATCATTATTAGTTATATAATCTCCGATGACCATAAGCAAAACGAACAGAAAGTTGACACCATAATTGATGCTGCATGAAGACCTGCCTTGTCAAGCATAGTTAAAAGCAATAACTATTTAAGAAATAAGTGATGCAAAAGAGAGACAAAAAGATACCAGAGGGACAGTCAAACTCATGAATCGAAAATAAGCTGACAACACCATGGCTAAAAATGAAAAAGACAGACAAACAAACAATTGTACACATGACACAACATAGAACACTTTATTGAAGTTTAAACATTGGTAGGCATTATGTTCGTGATTATTTTTGCCCGAGCGAAAGTGAGCGCTAAAATAACACGAAATGATGCTTTCCAATGTTTAAACAACAATAAAGTATAGCTTGCATCAATTATTTTGATTCTGAATAGGACAATAAAGGTAACTTCTATGTCCGATAAGTATAAGTGTAAAAGCGTTCGTATAGAATCTTCCATGAATCTCCCTTTTTTTGTAAAGAAGCAAACGGCTGGCACTGTACTTTTTCAGCGGGAGGAGTTTGAACAGCCAGCATGAACGGTTGTCGCATCTAGGTCAAATATGTCAATTTCAGAATGCTACAGGTTACAGTCATAATAAATGAATTAGTAACATCATGTGCACCATTTAAGAGTTTGAAAGTGTTTTAAAGCTAAAGAAACATATTTAGCATTTTTAGTGAATGAAAAATTGATAAAATTCATTATTCTGAAGTAGTCAATATACGCATGTGCAAACAAATTTTATTGGATTAGTTAGAGCATTGGTTTGTTCACAAGACGAAAGAAACATGTTTTATTAGAATTGTATGTAAATTATATTGCTCAATATGGTTTGTATCTACTTAACACAAAAATGTATTTGGCTGTTCTATCAAGGCAATACAAACGATTGATCCAGCAACATATCATCCATGCTAATAGAAAGTTATTTCTGGACATAGATGAAGAGCTGATTTAGTTTTCTCATTTGTGTGGCATTTTTGTGAATAAGATCAAACATTTGAAAAACAAAAGCACAAACATCAGACCGTAGCTTTCGCCAGGTCAAATTGCGTTTTCTGCATAGAGGGATGAATATGATCATGATTTAGTATTATCCTTAAAATTAATTATCTCCATGAGAGAGTTTAGTTAATTATATGGTGCACACACTATTATAAAACGTAATGTTTTACAGGTCACTTCTAATGAGACAAGATTGTAAATATTTAGATCTGTCCTATAAAGGGCAGTTTCACAAAGCAAAAACAAATGGTTTGATATCACTTGGAGGATGATGTGCTTGGTTTTTTTCTATGTTGTGTCTTTTGTTCTATAATTTGTCTGTTTGACTTTTTTTATTTTAAGCCATGGCGCTGTCAGTGTATTTTCTATCTATGAGTTTGACTCTCTGGTATCTTTCATCCATCCTTCAACTTGTAAGAACATTCTTGTTCTAATGTTCCTTTTTTTTCCAGTGAGGGCTACCTTGAGTGCGAGATTTGCAGTGGGTAGGTACTATAGTCTTTTAATTTACCAAGCCAAGATTTTGCAAAAAAAACCCAGGATTATAATATCATATTTCATTCGTTGTAAAAATCTATCAGTTAACATTTGAACCAATGTTCTAATGAGGATCAGTGAATACCTTTTAAAACGATATTAAATATAAAGAAGAATAATTTCATCTTTAAAATTACATTAAGTAAAAAACTACAATGTTTTTGTACATCCGTTGGCATTTTTTGTCGCTTAACATGTCTTCAGAAAAAAAAATGTTCTTATTCCTAGTAACGCTATTAAATGAAGCCAGTATACAGTGTTCATATTGTTTTTGTTGAGGAATACGTTTTAACAACCTTTTCTTATTTCACAATAATTTCCTGAAGTATTTGCTAAACGTTTATAAACGGAAGGTGTTTTAATTAAATATGTTTAAACAATATAAAAACAAGCAAATGTGTGTTTTTATTTTACATTTTTTAGTATGACTACAACACATAGAAAAAAAATTCAATTATTACCGACATAATATAATGTTATTAAACGAGTATGTTAATGTATTGCAGAGACATGCCCTTCATCGAAGAGGTTTAAATGAGTCAAGGAAAATGTGTAACCTTTCTCCAAAATATAATCAAGATGTGTCCAATGCTGTTTTGAAATTGTGTAGTAACTGCTGAGGAAAGAATGATTCAAATGACAACTAACTTATGTTTCAGTAAATGTAACTTTTTATTGTATGTTGAATATAATAATTGTTTTTCATTTGTTCTGTTAGTTTTGATTTTGTCAATCTATTCAAGATAATGTGGATTCATTATTATTCGTTGGAAACAAATCTTCGTGGATTTGGTGGGTACAGGTAAACCACGAAAATAAATGTTCAGCAAATTACAAATTTTCCATAAGCGCGTATGCATACTTCTGCAAAATCGCGAAATTAAATATCAACGAACATATAAGTTTTTATGAATTAACGAAAATTGATATCATCGAAAATAAATGAATCCACAGTACCTTAAACTTGATATTGCTGTCAGTTATATATTTGTTTTGTTTAGATCAGAACATTAAACGAAATGCCATATATAAATTTCTATTCATACTACTTTAGTTATAATATTTATGTAGAACTGAAACATCCTTTACACAATTCAAGAGTCTAAAAAAGTCATGGAATGGCAACTCGTGCCATTGCAGTGCATGTGCTTAATTTTTAATTTATTATTAATGTTACAGCTTTAAAACATAATAATGCTGATTTTTTTGTAATTGTTTGATTAGCTTTTTTTATATTTTGTGATAACTGTGCTTTAGTTTTTTATGTTGCTTTTATATTAGTGCTCATGCATCTGTATACTATCTAGTATTTAAATTAGTGCAACCTAAATGTGCACGAAATGCATGTTATATGTCTTCAATATTTTAATATACTAATTTTGTATGGTTATTATGTCAATGTATGTATGTGACGGTTATAAAAGCTCAGAGAACTTATGTTTATTTGGTATGTAACTAAATTGAATGTATACATTTTTTGATGCTGTAGATATTGAATTATTGAGTTGTTTTAATAATCTATTTTAAAACAGTAGATAACTAAATTAAAAGTATTGCACGTAAAATAAACACATGTGTCTTATTTATTCTGACTTTTTACCAAATACAACAACATGTTATCATACATGTATGCTCGATGAATATAAGAAGGAATAATACATTATCATGAAAACAATACATTTTAACCGACGAAACAATTTGTTTATTATTTAATAAGAAATATGGGCGAAACTGCAGTTTATATATTCTTACATTAACAAAAAGTGTACAGGATTGCAGGTACCATGCAATGCATCTTATAACATGTTTACACATTATGTGATAAAAAAAAGTAAGTTTGTCGCATTGTTAGACCATACAATTTGATAATTTTGTGTGAGTTTATGCAGGTATAAAATTACTTTGAAGCATTTTTTTGTTCTCCTAATTGATTAGAACCAGTTTGCTTTAAAACCAAGTTTAATCCGCCATTTTTTCATATACGAAAATGCCTGTATCAAGTCAAGAATATGACAGTTTTGTCCATTCGCTTGAAGTGTTTGAGCTTTTGATTTTGTAATTAGATAAAGGAATTTCCTTTTTTGAATTAATTATTTTATAGATCGGAGTTAAGTATTTTGTGATTTGGATTTTTTTTTTGGTGAAATCGGATAATGAAATGTTATTTACTCTTTTTGAGACGCAATGACGGATAATTTAAAAAAATCAGTCATAAAAAAAAAGTATGTAAGACAACAAAGGAACAATCACTTTGAAAACAGATAAATTAAGCATCGAAAACATAAAACAAACTCTTAAAAAACGGGACACGAGGGGGAAATAAAAAGAAAAAGAAAATTCGTGCCAAGACATATAATATAAGGTTAATACACAAATATCTGTTGTCTTTTAAATTGATACAGTTTTCTACAATAACCTTGCAAATCTCTTATGTGTCGAGGAAAACCTTTTTTTAAGTTAATATATTGGAACAAATGATAGAATAATACACATAAGAGAAGATTGTCATCTTGAAACACATTTACTCTTTTTCAAAAGATCTCCAATCAACACACAAAGTAAATTGAAATATATAAGTAACGACTGACGTGGACAGTGTTTCATGAATAAGGAAGCAGTTACCAATTAACACCTTCCACAAATGATTTGAAAAACACAATCAAATAAGTTAAATTGCCCTTTAACTGTTCATACTCATCACCCGAACGTATGATACAATATTACTTGAAGTTAACGTCTAATACACAATATGGTGCCTAATCTAGGTACGATCACCATTGACTAAAAGTTGAAGTAACCTGGTGTTACCAATAATTGCAGTGCTCTTTGAATAGTAGCTTGAACAAGGTTAAATAATTAAAATAAAAACATGTAATAGAAACGTCATATTAGTCACTGTTGTATTATACAAACTTTATATGTAAGAATTTCACACATCACACATAATCAGAATACTATTAACATTGATGACACATGTAGTCATGAATATAATATGTTTATACCTTAGCTGTATAAGGAAAAACTTTCAGGAATTTTGGTACTCAATACTCTTCAACTTCGTACTTTATTTGGCCTTTTTAACTTTTTTGGATTCGAGCGTCACTGATGAGTCTTTCGTAGACGAAACGTGCCTCTGACGTATATACAAAATTTAGTCCTGGTATATATGCTGAGTTTATTTAAATCAATACACAGAGTAAGGATGATTGAATAGGCGACAACTTTCTATAATAGACCAACAGATATAGGTCACTGTACGGTCGTAAAAAATAAGCAAAACTCATACAGCATATTCAGGTTAAAAAAGGTCCAAAAATGACAATAGCGGAATCTTTAAACAGGCTATAAAGCAGTCGAAGAATTCTTAAATCATATTTAAAACTATATTGAAAATGCCGATATAATCATGTTAGTATTATAAAACAGATGATAACCACTTCATTGACCATATTGATTACACGATAAATCATAACAGTATTTGCAATGATAATACAAGCACTCTTTTTACTATTTGCATTGATGAACAAAAATATTTTCAACAAGGGTATGATTTTTTTTAAGTTAGCATCAACATAACATACTTTCAGAAATGTTAAATTTCCGAATGTACATATTTACTTGTATGCATAACTTTGTATGATAAGACACATTTTAAAACTATAATATTTTCGTATTTTTTTGTATTTTATTCTAATTAAAATATTATTTGCATTGAAAAATAACAACAACAGTTGTGAAAATAATTGTGTTGATCTTTACTAGATTTATTCTTAATACTGAATACTTGACATGTTAAATTAACAAAACATAAACAGAATTCACAATGTACTGTAACACGGAATCATAAAATGTCTAGATAGAATATGTTTTCAAAGGCAATCATTTTGTTATGTGCATGCAACATTTAAACTTAAAATGTAGAAATACTGTTTTATAGCAATCGTTCACCAGTCTTAAAAAGAGAACCTCAAAGATGCTTATACAAATGTCGTAAGTGTGGGTAAGTAATTAGAATCAACTTGTCTTTCATATTATCATGATTATTATACGTACAACATAAATAAAATACAAAATAACAAGATACCGCTATTTGTTCAAGCTACAAATGATTGAAATGAATGATAAATTAAACACACCGTACACAATAGATAATAAAGTATAGTATGATATAAAACTGTAGTCATTACATACCTATGTTTGACGTACTATTGTTCAGGTATCACTTTACAGTTACTACACCAATCTAATGTAAATGTGCGAATAGTTTAACACATTTTTTTTTAAGACAATTTTTAGATTGTGTTTTGATCATTTTAGCCGGTTTAATGGTTTTTCGCGATTTTTTGTCAACCCTAAACAATTTGTTAAGTAGTAAAATATGATTGTTAACAGTATTTTAAAATATAACTAGTAAAAGACACCATGCAGAAAAAAAATAGAACACAATAGGCAATTGTTACATAGCAATCGTTTTTTTCTATTTTTTTGGAGGGCGGGGAAAGGGGGTAATACCGAATTTAAAGGGATCGACAATGGTCGTCTAATTAACATAATCGAAGAAACAAATTGAATAGGACTGAAACAAAATGTTTATTTTAATTCTTTATTAAAAGGCACACAACCTTTTATTCAAAGTTCTAAACTTTTAAATTGACTAGATATTGTTTATTACATTGCTTTACTTTTGGACATGAATATTTACAAAATTATATATATATATATACCAATAAAGCGAATTAAAATGTACAATTGTTGAAGACCTGAAAAGAACACTAACTCCCCCCCAAAGGAAAACATAAACATTTATCCACAAGGAATATTGGGAAGGTATTACAGTTACATATCTAAGAAGATTAGAAATGCTAAACCGATTTTAAAAGTGTTTTTTAAAGAGAGTGTACGTTCACGCTGTTTTCCTTAGACAAAATTCAGTATGGACGTTGTGGCAATTGTAAGTTTCGACTGAAAAAATTGTTTAGTATACGCTAAAATAAGAACAAACTTGTATTGAATTTTTATAATTTCTATTAATTTTTTGTGACGTATGGTGCGACAAGTGCCATAAGTAAGTATCCTAAATATTCAACGCAAATAATTTGCATCAAATAAAAAAAAGAAGGTTATATTATCATATCACTAAAACCTAATCGCTCGTTGTGAAAAGCGTTTATATAGATAGTAAACGGTGTTTTAAAAAAAAATATTCTACCGAGGTTCAAGGATTGATATCAACTATAAAGGAGAGAAATTTCAATTTTTGAAGAACATACATTTTCGTTCATTGACATTTTAATGTTTTGTGTGTTATATATGTCATCTAAAAAACATCTGTTCATATGTCTTGATAACCGTCAGCCAAGATACAGTTTACATATTCTGTTGTTGAATAATATGTTTCAACTGTTTTTTTTATATTTCATCTTGAATTCCTTAAGTATTTTCTAAAAGTTTGTAAAAAGAAAGTGCTGTAATGAATATGCTCAAAACAAACAAAAATCAGATAGTGTAGAGTTGTTTAGAATTATGAATAAAGAATGAAGTACTAAAATATGTCCAACATAATTTCATTTTTTAAACATGTACATTTATATATTACAGAAAGATGCCCTACATCAAAAACGTTTAAAGCAGTAGAGAAAACAGAATAATATTTCTCCAAAATGTAATCATCATGTGTTCGATAATGTATGAAATAGTGTTGTAACTGATTAGAAAACTATAATTCCAATGACAACACACTTAGCATTTAGTACATGTAACTTTTTAGTTTATGTTGGATATGATAGTTGTTTTCCACGTGTTCCGTTGAGACATAACGTTTGATGCTGTCTGTTTTTATGAACTGCGACTTATTTTTAATAAACTTTGCACCTTGAAGTTCGGAATTTCTGTTGCAGTTTTACGTTTGAACATAAAACGTAAAATATATTAAATATACATTTACTGTAATTAACAATGATTAAGATGATTTTTTATAATTGCTGTAAAATTTGATTTAAAACATTGATGAGTGTTTTGTTTAAATATCAAATCAATAGCAATAGATAACTGCAATAAACTGTCGGTTTTATGCTGATGTTTGCTTAATATTATGTATTATATGTTTTATGTAAAGGCCCTGCAGGCACACGTTGTTGAATCAACATTGAATCTTTGTTGATTTTAGGTTATACATTGATCAACAAATATTCAACATTGATTCAACGTTGACAATGCAACGTTGAAGTTGGTACATTGTTTCAACGTTGAATTACCACTGTGTTGAAATACCAACACCGAATCAACTTTGGCTAAACAATATATAAAAACGAAATATTCACACATCACAGTAATTTTTAAACTGATAACGATATTCACATTTAATAAAATGATAAGTAGATCACTAATTGTTGTGGTGATAATAGAATAACACATAACACAATCGCAGTGTATATGTTTCAGACCATATGAGTATTTGGACCGTACGCGTACGGTCCGGACTGTATACGTATACTCATACGGTCTGGCCATACGCGTACGGTCGGACCGTAGGAGTATACGCGTACGGTCCAGTACGAGCTGACCATACATGTTATTTGATCATATGGGTTAAATTGAAACAATCTTTATTTTTAGTTTTACAAATTGTTATTGATGATTTAAAGATAGATAAAATGAACAAACGAACAATTAAAATTAGATATTTGTTTAATTGTATATCTGAATCCTTTTTTGGTACTCTCAACCAAGGTGACACAATTCAAGTAACGTAACATTTTAAGCATTTTCATGTATGCAAATCATGCATGTTCTTTTGTATTTGCATTGTTTTGGTAAAGTTGCTAAATATTCTAAAACAATTGAACTCCCACATTATATTTACATCCGATATCTTCAATTTCAGTGTTCATAATACAATTAATGTATTACTGATTTACATGCTTATTACAAGATATTAACATATTTACTTAGCGTGAATTAAAAAAAGTTAACTTATTAAGTGTTTGTTTCAATTACAATTGAACTTTTTTATATTAATTTGATAGTTAGGTTATGTTGCTATATGCATTTGTATCTAATAATCTATTAAAACCAACGTTTTAATATTAGTTAGACCGTACGCGTACGGTCGAACCGTATGAGTATTTTGAAAAAGTACGCATACGGTCCAGACCGTACGCGTACGGTCCAAATACTCATACGGTCTGGAACATATATATAACCATTAATTACTGATTAACTCATGAACTTCGCAACCCAAATATTAAAATAATAGAAAATTCCAAATTTCATCCCACCCTAAAACATAATAATAGAACCAGAGTGTTTACAGGATCATTAGTAAATATACAATTAAATATCTGTGAATAACTCCTTCCCCTTAAAAGATCCATCCCCCTTTTTTCATTGACTTCTAATGTCAAATATCTTGTTTTCATTTCATTTTATTTCTTTTTTTTTTCTATTCTTATTATCAATTCAAAGAGAAAGACGTATACATCAGTACATACACAATGGCTGACAACTTTTAATATAAACAATGGATAGATCTATTTAAATAACGATTTAAATTTTCGCGGCATTGTAACATTTCTATTTTAAGCCTATTTCGATTTGCGCATGCGCAGTTGTTTTTGTTGCCAACGTTAGAATATCCCCTATCGAGACCACAAGTGATTTCTGCAGATTATCAATATCTTTCCTGTTGACATTTTTGTCGTAAGTATTTATATTAATTGCTGTGATTACATTATCGTATTTTAGAAATGTGAGCATATCATGTTGTTATGAAAAGATCTGAAAACTTCTGAAAAGTTGAAATTATACACGTGAAAAAAGGGGTTGTTTAGGACAATCTAAGGATTTACCTTAGGATCAGGATCAGGATAGCATGTTAAACTACCATTCCTCAGATATATTGCAACGTCTCATGAACTTTTATCATTAAATATTTGAAATCAAATGATTGAATCAAAAGTAAAAAGAAATTTTAATCATATAAAAAGGAGGGTTTGTTTACAAATTTGGGATGGTAAGGGCAGAAGCTATATATGACTTACCAAGTTGGACCTTTAATATTTTTACTGTCAAAATTGAAGTACAGTTTTGACAAGATAATACAAAAATAAGTGGTATAGGAGGTTGGTAAAAAGTTATTTGCATTTATGGCCTTTTTATTTCATGTGTTTTTCGTGTTTTGGCGTTTTATTTCTAGTATTTGGTTTGACATGCATTAAGAAACTGTCATTTACTTTATTTTTCACCAGTTCTTATGCTTTTGATTTATACTTTAAAGTTATATCATTATGAAGTTATTAATAGTTAAATGTGTTGAACAGAATTAAACTTGACAATGTAACAACTTTTGATTTTGTAGATGTCTTCATGAAGACCTAGATGGAATCACGGAACAGCAATTCAAGTGTCTGACAAAACTACAAACTTTCTAAAATGGGCTTTAAAAAGACCAGGTGTGAGAAAAAAGAAGAAGAAGTTTCACTTTTAATAAATAAATTTATTTTAGATTTATCGTATTGAATATTTCTGTATCATCAGTGGTTAAACATAAGAATACATGGGGTAGGAAGTGTCCGAACAGCAAACTTTCTTTATATTTTGATTACTCAGATATTTCAAATAGACATTGAGCAAAATTTTTGTAGTAAGGGTTGTGTGCTTTCGAAATCAATAATTATCTTGGAAAATAATTGGTGTTGTTATATGCATTTCGTTAAATGTTAAAAAAATCTTGGTGTTAAATTATGGTTCGTAGGAAAGCCCTCGACACACATATTTGTTATTCAGTTGATTAGTTGTTATCATCATCATGGTCAAGTCGTGCTCTCATCACACGGATGTGGTCACTCAGTTTTATTGTTGAAAATTACTGATATGTTACTGATAATTTGCAGTCAATGGCATCTAATCAAAGTTTTGTGCACCCAAACACTTTGTATTGTTGTACCTATTGTTAACAAGACAAACATCAACCGAAGAAACATTATTTATATATCTTTGGGTCACCATTAAGTCTTCAACAGTGAGCTAAAGCCTACACCATATCAAATATAACCAGACAATGACTTTGTTTAAAGTTGATCAATTTTGTTTTGAGATTATTTTTCCAAATTTCTAATAGAGCAGTTATGGGATCAGGTTTCCTGTGACAGAATGTTGCTATTGCATTTTGCAAGTTGATTGCCTTGAGAAGACAATAGCTTGAATATTGCTACAGTGTAAAATTATAGACTGAAAGCCAAAGAAAATACTGGATGAATGAAACTTATTAGTTTAGATGGAAACACAGTTGAACACAACCACTAACCAATTTTGATTCCGTGTTGAATACTAGTATTGTATTCACCCTGAATTCAATCTGAATTCAAATAAAGCTATTGGTTGAAACAATGTTGAAGCAACCATGATCCTATATAGATTCAATGTTGAACATCAACGTTGATTCAACATAGGATTTCAACGTTGATACAAATTTGCAAAATCTAATAATAATTCAACATTGATTCAACACAGAAAATAAACATTGATGCAATGTTAAATCAACGTTGTGTGCCTGCTGGGGGTGTTTGTCTGATTATGGATGTTTTTTTTAACGTAACATTGTCAATTTATTATCGGCTAATGCATTTGGATGTCCCTTTGGCATCTTACATATTATAGACTTTATTTCTTATTATTTCTTTTATGTTCAATTTCAGTTAAACACTATTTCTGATTTGCTTTTTTTATAAATTTTAAATGTCTTTTTCTTTTTCTTCCTCATTTTGAAACCCTGGTTTTGTATTACCACTGACCAGTTCAGTAAAAAAACAGCTGCTTCATGTTTGCATAAATGTGTTTGTAACCAATCTAACATGCTATTATATTCCCTATTTTTTATTCCGTGTCTATAGATAGTTTCGATCGGGGAGACAAGATTTATTTTGTCTGTTGGTTGCTTGGCTAACGTAAACTAATCGACTTACCTTATACTTTGAATTTAATTTTATTTAGTTTTTTGGATTTAATTACCTTAAAAGTGTTTTATTTTCTAAATTTTATTTATTTACTCGGACATCGTAGAGTTTAAAATTTATTTGTTTTTTTACCATATTGGACTTCTTATTGTGTATTGAATTGAAACACGAACGCGGACCTCGATGAGAACACCTGGATTGAAAGTTTGCAAATGTTCCGACCAATGACATTCATTTTACTATGTGACGCGAACTTCAACGAAACCACCTAGATGAAATATAGTGTATTGAATTGAAAAATGAATGCGGACCTCGATGAGAACACCTGGATTGAAAGTTTGCAAACGTTCCGACCAATGACATTCATTTTGATATGTAACGCGAACTTCAACGAAAGCACCTCATAAATTAATTTATTTGTACGACAATTAGTTTTTAATTTGGACATTACCGCTAAAATATAGTTAATAAAAGTTATATTAGAGCAACAGTGCATAATTGTTTCTTTTCCATTCTTGTTTATTTTAATAATGTTTATGTTGATTTCAATTTGGTAGATAGACTTATATAATATATGCTTGTCCGCAATTAACGACCATTTCGCGTCAGTGACCGATATTACAATTTGACACAGTTTTAAAAGTTTATTGAGCTGTTCCTTCATTTACAATGTTGTGCAAGACTTAACTGTTTAATAAAATCAACAAATGTCAACAGTATCTTCATTCATTTTATTATTTAACACAACATTGTTTTTATTACAAGCTATTTCATATATCAATATACAGCTAGGGAATATTTGTTGTTGACCGAAAATATAAGATACATCGATTTAATATGTGAAAAATAAATAATTTTTGTAAGATACTTTTTTTCCAAGTCTATATTTAATTAACGAGTACACTATAGTAAGACAGAAAAAGATAAACGGAAATATACAGGAAAACCTAAAGTTTCGTAAGTCATTGCAATGGACCAAACGTTACTTACATGTCACAAGTTTTCATAGCACTCAGCAAGTTGAAACGAATATGTGAGATAAAGATCTACTGCATTTGGGCAAATCAAAAATATGTTAAACATATAACTATTTATTTATAACAGATTCACAAGTTTTGAATTTAATAAACCGTGCATCAATATTTTATTGTTTTTATTTAAATTCCTTATATGTTACGTGTATTGATCATTCATTTGTTTAAATTGTGAAGTATATGACTTTAATAAGAATACACGCATTTATATATATAAGTCGATAAAGTTTGAAACAAATAAACGAAAGATACATCGATGTTGCTTTGCTTGAGTGATTTACCTGTTAAAAGCTCGGGTCGCAACACGGTTTAAAACGAATTAACACCAGTTTGAAATAGTTTAACGGGGGCGTGGCCTATTTGTTTGACGTAACTTACCACCAACTTGAATTAAATTGAACGACTGCAAGCGAATCTATTTGACTGGCATTAAAATGATTTGATATGCATTGAAATACATTAAAAATGATTTTTATTTTTTGTCAATCTTTATCAAATGACGATTAATCTCATTTAAACAGCGTTAATGCGTTTTTGTCCGATCAAGATAAATTCGGGTTACTAGTGCTTATTACATGAATCTTTTCAATTAACTAAAACTTTGGATTCTAGTGGCACCTATTCATGGTTCACTTTTGCAAAAGGTATTCTCTAACATTGATATAGATAGACTAAAAACCTGTGATAATTTAAAACAATTAAAAAATATTAAAAGCTATATTAAACCCCAAATAAACTCATACTACAACAACCTGTTGATAAATAAGTTAACATCTATTGATGATAAAAGTATATTAAATTTTTATAAAGCACTTCAGCCAAATCTATTGATCAAACCTTACCTCTCTAACCCAAACTTTGAATTTAGAAAATTATTTACAAAACTTAGAATCAGTGACCATTCATTATTAATTGAAAAAGGGAGGCATTTTAAAATTCCTCGCGAAGAGAGACTTTGCAAAAAAATGTAAAGTACTAGATGATGAGAAACATTTCCTAATAAATTGTTCTCATAATTCAAATATTAAATTAACATATTTTGATTGCATTAATAGAGAAAGTAATTTATTTGCTAATCTCACTGACAATGACAAAGTTATATATATACTTAACCCATCAACACCAACACAAGTGAATAAACTAGGATCCTTTATAAAAAAGTCAATGGAACTGAGGACAGGGGACCCTTTAATATTTACCTGAATTTGTGTATATATATTGAGTTACTTAGTTATTGTCTTTATTTGTTTTTGTTGTTGTTATATGTCACAAACTGTAAAGTTTATATGGCAATAAAACTTTGAATTGAATTGAATTGAATTGATATTCAACTTGTTTGCATTGGATTTACTATCCTATTTCCCGCAGAATATTTTAACAGAAATTGTACAGTGTCCGTAAGCATACGGTGTGGTAAAACTATCAACAATCTCGTCAAATTCGTCAGATTTATCGATAGATTTGTCATTGCCGATATTTATATGGGACGTCCTAAATTATACTCAATGTCCACTTTAATGAAATAGTTGCTACTTGACGTTTAACTATAAACAAAATCAATCAACCGACATAATAGATTCCAGGAAGAGAACCTCGTATACTTTTTTTATTAAATCATTGTAAATAGAACAAATGAATTCAGACATGTCAGTGTTGGTACTTTGATGATGTGGCATAATAGTTTTGTTTTACACGTACACCGTCATGAACTCCTATATATATGATGTGACTGTTATTATGAATAAAGAGATGAAATTCTGACATTCTCAATTTATTCAGAATATTTTTTGCATTAATAGTTTTCCAATATTATTGATTACGTGTACATTTACGGTCCTACTTAAATGTGAACAGGAGCGCCAGGAAAAGACATTAAGGCGCTCGGTACAATGGTATGCGGGTATATAGATTTGCAAAAAAAAGTGCACATATGATCAGTTTTGGTCAAATAGTTTTGTTTTCCAAGTCAGCATGAGGTATTAAAACTACTAGTTTTTTAAATTGAAAACTACGTTCAAACCTATGATTGCGTTGGATAAAAACAGCAATTGTTATACGTGTGCATGTAAAATAAATTTCGTTGTAGAAGGGTCTAAAAACAACACAAACAACATTTTCCAAAAGACCAAAAAAGTGAAAAAGTATATTTAAACAAAACGCATTTGACTAACAGGTCGAACAGCTGATGTTCTTTAACCCTCCTGACTGCCATTGGCGATTGCCAAATAAAATTGATCACAAGATGTAACAAAATGGATCTTAATATAAATTTAATACTAAACATAATATATATTTATATATTTTTATTTTCAATCCATGTCATACGTATTCGATTTTCGTAACAAATTTTCACAATTAAAATTACTTAAGGACAAATACATAAGAAAATGAGTAGTTTATAGTCATTGATTCAACATATGTTTTAAAACAACATAAAAGAGTGTTTACCGTGTTGTATTAAAAGAATTATGAAAATACCTGTATTGATTATAACTTTGCTTTTAATTGATGCATCTCCATGTTATTTTTTTCATTCGGATGAAATTGTGTTTGTTATTACACATTTTTATTTTCAATATGTTTTGAAATATTTCACTCTTCACAGAAATCACGTCAATCAGAAAAATAAAAAAGAAGGCTAATTTCGCATATAATAAAGTCATATAGAGAATGATTTGTGCCGATATAAAAGATTGTTGTCTTACTTTTGCATTTATTTTTAAAATGATTAAATTGAACGTATACATCAATATATTTGATTTTCCTAATGTTTTCTGCCATGTTTTGGATTTTTTTTGTTATTGGAACACTGGATATAAATACGACATAAGTTCATTATAATAAATGTAAATGTTATATGTATATATAATTTCCTGTGATAATCTAGGTTCGTTTTTAAAAACTTCCGGCTTTTGTTCTATAATGTGGAAAGCTCTAGTAGTCTGCAGTTCAACAAGTCCTATATTATCTTTAAGTAGATTCAAATGTGTATACCTATTTTTTTTTAAAGAAGTTGATAGGTTAGTTTCGTTTTTATGCTTTTAGGTAAACTGAGTTTTCTCGTTTGAATTGTTTTACATTGTCTTATCGGGGCCTTTTATAGCTGACTATGCGGTATGGGCTTTGCTCAATTTTGAAGGCCGTACGGTGACCTATAGTTGTTAATGTCTGTGTCATTTTGGTCTTTTGTAGATAGTTGTCTCATCTTTTTTATATGATGTCAGTTCTTCTATACTGAAATGGTTTGATTACAGTATATTCATCAATTTACCGTTAATTCATTTTAATATCAATATGAAGCTGAATGCACAGTATATATCTCCGAGTAGATATTCCCGAACATACTTCCTCACATGATTTCCTTGATAGAGGACTGCTGCTCTTAAGGAAAACACCAAACCAAGAGTTCAAGGTTCTGAAGTTGAAACAATGTCTTGCAAACTTTTATGGACCCATCACGAGTTAGTTCACAGTTCAGGACTATTTGTTTCGCAGATGACGACGGATATGTTCCAATAATCGTGCTTATAATGCCATACACTTTTCATCAAATGTCACCTACATATTTGGACTTATAAATCGTGTGTAATATGTAGAGTAAAATCTGCTTTTCCTTCCAGAGCACATGAGATCACCCTAGTTTTTGAAAACATTCATGTTACTAAGTCTTCTGTTTTCTATGTTATATTTTAGATACATTGTACTGTTGTTTGTCTGTGATCGTTTTCTTTTATAGCCATGGTGTTGTCAGTTTATTTTTGACTTATTAGTTTGAATGTTCCTTTGATTTCTTTCTTTTAAGTGGGGTTGTTTTGCTCACATCAACTGAAAACATGCACATTATGTGGTTAACTGCTCAGCATTCATGTGCATGTATATATAAGGTTCGACTTAAGGATGTCTCTTTGTCATGTTTTGGAATTTTGGTCAGATTTTCTGAATCCTCTAGTTTTATCCATTTGAAGGCCTTGAAAAATCTTGTCAATTGACCCCGATTTTCTTTTTATAAATCTTTTACATGTATAGTTATAAGCCATCGGTGAAAGACTGATACATTTTTTATTGTTCTTTTTTAATATCTTTTTAGAACTTTATAGCATGTCAATGATAAAGCTATGAACAGTCATGAGAGAACATTTCCCCGCCAACATTTCAATGGTTCATTTCCAAAAAGACAAGCACATCGACCTATATATTTTGTTGAATCTTTTGGTTATTCTATTAATCCCCTATCAATATATACTAGTGTTATGAAAAGCTTGTTGTGTTAAACGGAAAAGCGAACTACATTAAACTTAATGTTCCACAAAACATGGAAATATCCTGAGAATTGTTAAACTAAGGCAACTCTTACTTTACATACAAAAAATCAACAGCAAGAAAACATTATCTCAGAACATTTAATTTACAAATGCATTCGAATTGTTTGCAAATCTGCTGTGATAAAATTTAAATCAAGACATGAATAGTAAAAACTCCAATGCAAGTAAAAAACAATGTAAACGTAAATTATCTAGTTTGTTTACTATGATTAATAGATAAGGAACAACAACTGTTCCTAGTTGGTTCTCGAGAGTAAAACAAACTTAAAGAAAACTTTCCTTGTCGTGTTTAGGAAATGTCTTTTAAGAAAAAAAGTTGAATGCATTTTAAATATGCTTTCACATAGATTCATAAGCATCTGTTAGTTTTCACACAGCTCTATTTTTTTGGTTTAGAAATAATTACACGAGACACAAAGCAACGTCATAAGGCATACATACAAATTTCTCATGTAATAATGTCATCTACGAATATTTGTTTCTTACTTTTGTTGGTCCAAATTAAGTTTGTTGAAGGTGAGAATTATTGTATTGGCTTTCGCTTTTTTGGAATTTATTTTTCTACATACTTGTTGTTTCCTTGTATATTTTTGTTATGAGAACACGGTGTATGAGTAATGCAGACGTCCATTATAAACAATTCGAATGGATTTGTAAATTAAATGTTCTGAGATAATGTTTTCTTGCTGTTGATTTTTTGTATGTAAAATAATGACGATAAGTTGATATAATAGTTTTCCCGCGTTTTTTATAGCGAAATATCTATAAACAAATTAAGTTTAATAAAAATTGACCAATAATATCTCGACGAATATCCAATAGAATATGCGTTGTTTATATCCAAACAAAATAAGGAAATAACAAAGTGGGGTCACCGTAATGGCAAAAGAGATATTTCTAAAAAGGAGTTAACAATTTGAATTGGCGGGAATACATTGCGCCAATTCTAAAGACAACGTCGAAAAACGTAAGGCCGGTTTAGGCGACGTTCTAACAGATTAGGAACAACTCCGTTCTCGTTATTTGCTGTTTTGTTGTTTGTTTGGTTTTAACTATAATAACTGCATATAAATCTACAAATGAAAGTACTTAGTTTTCAGTCAGTATCACAGACACGTACATAAATATAATATACATGATCACATGATCATACATGCGGTGGTTGGAAAACAAATGAAATGCAGATCGGCGCAAATGCCAAAAAAATTAAGATCGCTATCATGACCGTAATTATTTGGAGTGATGTCATGACTTTAATGTGCGCCGATTTTTTTGTATCTTATAGACCTTCTTCCATCTCCTCGTAGTGAGCAGGGGACAGCAGTTTTATTCATTTTATGCATGCCAATTCATTACATTTGTACAAATGGCTAATGGAAGAGGTCTAAAATTATAAATGAAAAATAACATGACTTGAATGGAGAGTCCACATTTGCATTCATACCACATCTTCTTTTATCTATTCACCTATAATGTATCTGTAAAAAAAATCGGGGAAAATATATAGAAATTGAGACAACTTTGTGTCGATGAAATAAGCTTTTATTTTTTTTTCAAATTTATGGCAAGTATTTTGCTAATTTGTGTTTAATATAAAACACTTAACATTGATCCATAGATAAGCAGCCGCGGTTAACAGTTTTGGTTTTATAAAAAAGCGTTCAGTCGGATAGAATATTTTTTGGCAAATACCACGGCAGAGAGGGTAAAAAGAGCATACCTTTTTGCAAATTCGCCGGGTGCGTTAAAAATGAACGATATTCATTTGCAAAACAGTAAATTGGTGAAAAATACACTGGCTACCAACCAATCAAAACCCATGATTCTTACATAAGGTGTAATCAGAAGATAAATTTGTGCATGGGCAGTTTGATGTATTCTTATAATTACTTTTGATGTATGTTTCATTATAAAACTTTATTCTGATTGGCTAACTGTACATCACATGTTAATCCTCAAGCAATTGCATCACTCAATACAACTTTTCATTCATTCATGATAACACGTACGTGGTCGCACAATAAAGTGCACAGGTGAATTGAATAAAAAAAAGTTATAAAATTCATGTTTTCCTTATCATAGCTAAAAAATGTAATTATAAGTATTGAATGCTTCATAGGGTTGTAAAAGCGTTGAGCGTGCGCACATTTTTAGAATGAAGCGCGTCCGCGCTTCATAAAAAATATACTTCGGTCAACGCTTTTACACCTCAATGAATTTACAAAAAGAAGCATTCAATTTTTAAATAAATGACTGCCTTTCATTGTTTCATTCATATTCTGAAATTATTTGACAGAACGTGAAGTAAAAAAACAAACCAATTAAATATATTCTACGGTTACGCGTCATTTTTCAAAAATGGTTAATATAAAAAAAGATGGGGTATGATTTCCAATTAGACAACTCACTCCACAAGACACCAAATGAAACAGAAAATGAACACCTTCAACAATGAGTAAAACCCATACCGGACATACAGCTTAAAAAGGCCTCGAAGTGACATATGTAAAACCGTTCATACGATAAAAGAAATGCGTATTTATGACCAAAAACAATGAATGAAAAACAAGTGTGCAACACATCAACAAACGACAACCACTTATTTCGGACAGGAGCCTGTACCCGTTTCAGCGCTGATTGATACCATGCTTATTTGTTCCTTATTCGCTTATAAATACGTTGTAATACTTTGCATCTTTTAAGAAACAAATCTGTTCCGTTGTTTTCTTGTCTCTGGTGTTAGCTATGGTTTTTGTTAAAGGTGAAATAAACCTTCAGCGTGTATGTACCGTTTCGGCACTAGACCCCTCCCCCTCTCACTTATTCGCTAATAATACGTGTGTTATAGGTCGCACCTATTAAAAAAAAATGTTCATTGTGTTCTTGTCTCTGGTGCTAGTTATGGGTTTTTAGAGGTGAAATAACCCTGTTCAATCAATGCCCCATTCCGTTTTCGCTTTATAATACGTGTGTTAATCGGTGCACCTTTCAAAAAAAAATCTTTTAAATTTTATTTATTTATTTTTATTCTTCTTTAATTTCTGCAAATTCCTTATCTTCAGATGAAATGATCGTTATAAGTAAAATTATTCTGATGTTATACGTGATTATAAATGGAACCTAGTCCGACCTCTATTCAAATCAAATCTTGTTAATATTTTTTTCCCATATGCATTCTTCTTTAATTCTATATTCCGACAAATTTTGAACACAGACACGTTTATACTTAACAAATCGGTACAGAATGGTCATATGAAACAATTTGGCCCATCTTTCTTTCGAGTATACATAATTCGGTTTCGTTTCAAGACATTAAATTCTGTTGTGTATGTTTTGTTGCTGTTGTTAGATTGTAGTACAGTTGACTCTCTTTTTATTCATATTCTTTTATTTTTTGCTGCTCTTGTTTGTTTGAGCTACACTCAATTTACATTAAAGACATATTTATGTATATACCTAATTCAGGAACACGTTTATTATATTAAAACTATTTCATTTTCTTCTCGGCAAATCAACCTTTCAAAACGATTGTCACCCTCTGCATCGGCTCAAGGAGGAATAACTCTCATACGCGTTTCCAACTCGCGGAAACCGCGACGTCATAAACCGCTGACGGCATAGTACTGTTGCGCTGGTATGTGCGCATAAACAATAGAGGGATTTGTCTTTAAAGAAGTAAGTTCGGTAAGGGTCATATTTGGCCCGAATTATAAAGTTCATAGTTACAAGACAATCAATGTTTTAAGTTGCCTTAAAGACATGCAAGAAAGTTAAACAGAACTGTTTTTGTCAAGAATTAATTCTAATACGTTAATTTTTAAATCCCAAAAAGGTCAAGATAAGTGATTTTGGTGAAATTTGACAAAATCAGCTGGATTTCAACCAAATTAAGGACCGGGAAACATAGAGCGAAGGTGTCGACAAAATTAATATTCAAATAAGACATGTGAAATGTCTTTACAAACATTATTTTAAAAGATCTGTATTGTCGACGAATGCGCTCAATGTTTCCTGTCCAATAATCCTTGGAAATTTACCCATTTCCCTTGGTTTATTTGTGACAAATCAATACGAGTACAACTTATGACGTCATAATGAAACGCAGAAACATGAAGTTTGCAACAAACTGGCTTATTTTCTATCTAGCCACTGTATTAGGTATAATGTATTGTGATATTGGTCAATAAATCCGAATTTGAAATTTACGCTAAAAAGGGGGTCATTTTAGAACCCACCGAACATACTCCTTTATGAATATATACAATTAAAGCAACAGTAGTATACCGCTGTTCGAAAGTCATAACAATATTGAGAGATCACAATTCCGGATTATAATGCAGTGGCTCGTTTGTTTAGTATAATATTGTATTACAAATTTGAATTGTTAATAACACTTCTTTTTTTTAAATCTTTTAATATTCATAAAGCCTCGGTCATACCTTACTGGATAGCACGAACGGACGCCTTACGGATGAAAATAAAAGTTGTCCGTTGAAAAAAATGTTATCCGTTGGGAGTCCGTTGATGTACTGACCGAATAAAACGGACACTTCTTAACGGATGCATAACGGACACACACCGGATATGCAACGTACGAGAAACGGACACGTTCCGGACAGAACGGATGTTGAACGTACATCCAACGGACGAGTACCGCATAAAACGGACACATAACGGAAGCGTACCGGATAAGACGGATGAACAAGATATACGGAAAAATCAAAGGCGACAATAATAATACATGTTAATCGCATAAATAATCAAAATGTTTCTGTGTAACTGGTTTTGGTTTGTTCTTCAAAATTCCACCAAAAGGCAGTGTCTGGCCTGAATAAGAACTGCTTGATTGTGAAGACGTGCCTATTCTCTAAGATCGATTATAATAATAAGAAGTCATTAACCGTAAAAAATCTGACATACCAATAATTGGCATTTCTGACGCGAAATTTTCAATTGGCATTTATCCGTTTCAGATCCGTTCATCATCCGTTTTATCCGTTATACGTCCGGTAGAAGTCCGTTTCTCATCCGTTCAACATCCGTTTTATCTGTTAAACTTCCAGTAAAAGTACGTTGGTGAATTTATCTTACAGACCTCCAACGGATGTACAACGGACACTTAACGAATACAAATCGGAAAAGAAACGGACGAGTACCGTACAAAACGAACGCCTAACGAACGTTCAACGGACATTTTATTCGTTGGACATCCGTTCAAAGTTTTGAACATGCTCAAAATTTTCCAACGGACAGAACGGACGTCGACGGATAAAACGTACCCTTAACGGACATGCAACGGATATGGACGGACGTCTAACGGATAATAACGGACGCCTAACGGACATTAACGGATTAGAAAAAAAATATATCCGTTAGTCGTATGTTCGAGCTATCCGGTAAGGTGTGACCGAGGCTTTAGGTATGTACGATGATACAGTTATTCATTACTACAAAAAATACAAAAAATCTTGTTTTTGTTCACCTGATAAACGTATAACCGAAGAAAGGTACAAGGCAAACTTATATAAGTGTGCTTTAGTGTGCTTATTTACGTTTTTTGATTGCGTTAAGCCTTCCAATTGATATTTTATCATGTGGTTTTCTATATTGTGATGTGATGCTATTGTTACAGAAAAAGGGAAAAGATTTGGTACCATTAACACGTTTAAACCCGCTGCAAATGTTTGCACCTGTCCTAAGTCTGGAATCTGATGTACAGTAATTGTTGTTTGTTTATGTAATTTATACGTGTTTCTCGTTTCTGTTTTTTTATATAGATTAGACCGTTGGTTTTCCCGTTCAAATGGTTTTACACTAGTAATTTGGTACCTTTAATAGCTTTTTGTTCGGTGTGAGCCAAGGCTCCGTGTTGAAGGACGTACATTGACCTCTAATGCTTTATTTTTATAAATGGTTATTTGGATGAAGAGTTGTCTCACTGGCACTCACACCACATCTTCCAATAGCTATGAATATACACTTGATAGGGTATACCCTTTTACATCCAATTAGACTATTTACCGGTTTTATTATAACATGATCAACAAGATGGTGCCACATGTGGAGCAGGATCTGCTTACCCTTCCGGAGCACCTGAGATATTCCCTAGTTTTTGTAGGGTTCTTGTTGCTTGTTTTTTTAGTTTTCTATGTTATGTCATGTAAACTATTGTTTGTCTGTTTGTTTTTTTTCATTTTTAGTCGTGGTTGTTGTCAGTTTATTTTCGATTTATGAGTTAGACTGTCCCTCTGGTATCTTTCGTCCCTCTTTTACTGTTTCAAACAATTAGCATCTGTTAGGCGCACCACCAAATGGTGTATTTGGGATTTTCTATATACATGGGTCATAATCACAGGATTGACATTACTAAATTCGGCATTGTCACATTTTTTTTATTGTAGTAATTTAATCTGCTTGACTTCATGAAAAGACAATACGAATACTAAAAGTCTAGACTTAAAATAACGCATAGGTACAGTTTCCAATTTGTAAGCCGACATTGCGTTAAAACGTCAAATTAAAAAAATCAACTGTATTTATAACTTATATAGGACAATGGGGTTGATTAAATATTACTCAATTCCAGTCCCTTTTGTTTTCCAAATTTATCAGGTAAACAAAACATACGGTCTTTAGACATGTTAGATTTAGTAGTATAGATAGGACAATGCTGTTGATTAAAAATTACTCCATTCCAGACCCTTTTGTATTCCAAATCATTAATATTACTAATAATTGAGAAGTTCCATTTCGACGGGTTCAAACCAAAAATGTTGAAAGCAGAGAAAACTGTGCATCTAATCATCACCATGGCTTTATAAAATGACAATACCAACACTTAAAATTCAGGCTAAAATAAGGGTTACACATAATTAAATATTTTAATTCAGTCACGGACCCGTGATATCCAGGTTGTGTTCTAGTATTTATTAAAAGTAATTGTATGCTCTTCGAATAGAACATTTAGAACTTGCTCTTACACAATGTCAAATTAACGCAATTAAGAATAATTCAAACACGACAACTGTCAGATTGAGTTCTCCTTATTATTATCTGATTTTCTAGTTCATATCAATAAAAAGTAAAAAAAATGTTTTTAAAAGAAAGTTCGGTTACATGTCTACTATTAACATAAACATTTTTTACAAATGTTGTTGTTGACATGAACTGGCTCTCTATGATAGTTTTGTGATACTTTACATTAAATAATATTACAAAAAAGTCTACACAGGATCAATAATTGACTTCTACCTAAAGATTACAACGACAAGAGGAACACAAATCGGTAAAAGTTTACATGGGAAAGTTAAAAAAATAAATAATTAGCAATTTCAAACAGAGCCGGAAGTATATTAAGGTATTGTTGATGCGTACGCGATTACAAAGCGATATTTTAGATTGTGTTACCACCATACAAATATCCACTACAATCACTTGATGATGTTCAGGAAAACAAAAAGGTCAATGCTAGCGCAAGCTGGTATTTTTTTGTTTTGTTTAAAACAACGCTTCTTTGAAACTTGAGGTATATCCAAGTACTTAAATTACTGGGTAAATCAAATTTGCCCAATAACACCATTTTTTTCTTTTTATATAAGAATTCAATAGCTCATAAAAGGTCATTTACCCAACTAAAATCAGTTTCTTGAATTTTTTTTTCGATTTTAAGGGGAAATAAACGTATTTTTTTTTATGGCATTATTTCCAGGTATCCAAAATGCATATGTCTTTATTCTATAGAAATAATATACCGACATTTACGATGAATGATCATTTTAAATCATTTTTAGAGCACCTGCGGAAAATTTATTTGACTGTCGCGTTAAACACCGTCCTAGCACTCATCGGGTTTGAAAAATGTATCATAAATCTGACTGATTGGTAACGTGAGTTGGACGTGATCTTGATTAATCAGTGACTGATCGATGACCGCTGATTGATCGCTAAAATAGACGCTTAGGGTTGAAAGTATTGTACTTATCTGTCTTCTCTCTTTAGCTATATCTATATTGAGATATGGAGAACTCGATTTCAATTTAATTTCAACATCTGAAAACAAACATAATCTTTCAATCAAGACAAGTCAATTGAATAAATCTGTTATTGTAACACATCTGAACAAATTGTATTGACTATAACTTATGTAATGCCATTTTAGTCTCATATAAATAGTTGTGTCAGTGGCAATTAAATTTCTCATTTCATATGAAAACAAAACTATATATTCATGAATTGCTTGTATTTTGGATCTACGAAATAGCCCAAAATGATGAACATGATGCCAAGGTCAGTTGACGGCATATAAGACATGTACACATACTATATATTTGGTTTCATTTTTTTGATAGTAAACAAGAAGTTCTGATTTTGCAAATATTTTTGATATCCCCCGTCGCTCATATCAACAGCTGTGTCATAATTGGACGTTTCTGTGCCGTACGTTATCTTGATCTTTACATGCGGTTTTGAAGAACAGTGATATGATAAAATGTCTTAACCCTATTCAAGTCTGAAGTAATTTCGTCCTTTTATCTCTAATGTGACATCTTCAAATGTATGACTAATGACTTTTTTGTTATCTTGAACTCAGAGTAAATATGTTTATCAGAGCAAAACAATACCGGTTATACATGCGATTGCTGTCTGCACATGCATGTTAATTATGATAATATAGTCATTGAAGAAAAATAATATATACATGTACAGTACCTTTAATGAAACTAATGTGCAGAACGACAACGGCAGTACTTGCCTGATTTATTTTTTTTTAAATTCAGACGTCACACGCATACTAATACTTACTAATGATGCCTTAGTGGTTCCTTGTGTTACAGCACATCTGTTTATTGATTTGCCATATGTATTGGTAACAATATTTGTCCGTGTATTTTTTAGAAGAATATATCTGCGAAAATAAATTTGAATATCAAAAATAATACAGAGTATATATATTGAAGGCACCAACATATTTCATTGCAATCATCAATTAATTAAAGATACATGCAGATATCATGTAATACATTTGTAGTGTTCACGTGTACACTTTAAGTAAACCTCTTTAAGGCTATGATCGTTAGTGAATTATATAATGTTATTTGAATACACATTTGATAAAGTGTCTTAAAATTTTAATAGCAGTTCTAAAACCATTCATTATTTTCAATATAAAATCTCATCTTAATATTTGTTTATCTCTTGGTGGAAAATAATCAGACGATAAACAATATTTATAATGCTATCGAGTACAATATCTACATTGAAATACACAGTTTTGTAAATATCAGGTGATATCATGTTTAAAACACACTACGATTATTTAAACGTTAGCTATATTGGTGTACTCATATTACACGTATACTATACAAATGTCCGTTAACATTATACATGGATTTATTGTATTGATTGTAAACTAAAGTTTTTTGAACAAACAATAACACACAATGTTTAAATTGTTCAAACACAATCTCGTCAATCATTTACTTACACTAGTTATCGTACCTGATTTAAAATTAGAAATCGCTGTCATGTGATACAATCACCTGTCATACCTGTGATTTTGATTTAATCCACAATGGCTCAATCTGCGTCTAAAACCTGCGAGGTTTGCGTGAGTGCCCCTGGGTCACACTATTGTATAGACTGTGAAGAATACTATTGTGAAAACTGTAAGTTTGTACATAATAGGCAGAAGTTATCGAGAAACCATCAATTTCAGGAAGCCTCCGACCGTATCCCGGAAGGTAAATCTAGATGTAGTGAACACAAAGAAGAATTATCCTTAATTTGTAATACATGTAATGCACAGATATGCACACGTTGTGTGACAGGAAAACACAATGGGCATACATTTTCCCAGATTGTTGATGTCATCGTTCAACTACGTGAAGATAATGAAACGAAACTTCGTGACAAGACAAATGAAGCAAATCAAAACATAAAGAAGATTGAGGAAAGCTTGAATGTGTTTGATAACTCCGTTGAGTCTGTTATAAAAGACATCAACGATGAAGGCAACATGATTAAACGCATGGTTGATACATCTGTAGCTCAGATGATTGCATTGGTGAAAGAACAATCCAAAAAGGAGAAAGACAAACTGATGAATATGTTGTCAGATGCAAAATCAGTGCTTGATGGTGGACACACCTTAGACAGAAAGAGAAATGAACTAGATAAGACCCGACATGATGGAAGTTTGGTACAAAAGATCAATAATCTGAAAGAAGAAATTGACAAACTACATATAAATTCCCTTCCAGAGTTTCCCAATATATCCTTTAGTCGTAAATCTGTAGCTGAAGATGACATTAGACAACTGATAGGGACATATAATATGAGGTAAATAAAAAAAATATGAGATGTCTTTTTAACTGATACATTTTTCATCATTAGCCTTGCAAAAATTTAAAATATAGGGTGAAATTATTTAAAGGTTAATATATACATTGTAGCAAGAAATGATTGACAAATACACATACCACAACTTAAGATTGAAAGCTTGCAACATACCTACTCTTTTTAAATAGATCTTCAATAAACACGTTCTTTTTTGATAAGTAAAATAAACTATATTGGTAACTACTGACGTTGACAATGTTTTCCGATTAATGAAGCGCTTACAGTAATGGAATAACACCGTCCACAAGTAATAAAAAAATATAATAAGATATTTACTCTCACTTCTCATGCATATCATCCGTGCGTATCAGACGATATAACTTGAAGGTAACATATTATTTTTTTAAATTAGGTGACTAATATTGCAAAGGTCACCACTGACTAAAATTCGAAAATAAAACCTGATGTTTTTGTAATAAGTTTAGTGCTTTTGGTATGGAAGCGTAAACAAGTTTACGAAAAACATTAATTTGAAATGCAAATAAAGACGTCAGAGTAGTAACTGTTGTATTATACCAACTTTATATTTTAAAATCACACGTCACACGTGATCATAATACTATTTGCATTGATGACAGATGTAATCATGTAAGTAGTATGTTTTATAAGAATTATAAGAATAAGCAGAGTCGGGATGATTGCTAATGACACATATATCAATAAGAAACCAAATGACACAGCTATAGGTCACTGTACGGTCTTCAACCATGAGCAAAACCCACGTCACATAGTTAGGTATAAAAGGTTCCAACATGACAATAATGGAATATATAAACATGTTGTTAAGCAGTCGAAGAATTCTTGAATTATATTACTCAAACTGTATTGAACAGGCCGACATATATGATGTCAGCTATACAAAACATATGATAAGCACTGCATTGATAATATTAATAACACAATTAATCATAACAGTTTATGCATTGATAATACAAGAAATCACTTTACATTGATTAATAGAAAAAATATTATCTACAAAAGAGTGTTTTTTTTTAAGTTAACATCATTATCAAATATTGAAGAATATTTCAAATATCCAAATGAACATTTTCTACAATGTGAGCATACTGTTAAATGATAAGACATATTATGAAACTATAATAGTTTCGAATTTCATTTTACTTTATTGAAAAATGACAACAACAGTTTTGTACATTAGTTTGTTTACCTGTACTTGTATCCTTAATATCAAATAGTTTACAAAAAAAAACAGATTTTACATAGTACTTTTACATAGAATTAAATAATTTCAAAATGAATTATTTATTTAAACATTTATAAAAAACATAAAGAAATCAAATCTTTTTGATAGCAATTGTGCACCAGTCCTTGAAAAAAAGGAGCAACGCCATGGGAAATTATACAGATGTTCTGGTTGTGGGTAAGTTCTTAGAATCAGTTCATCCTTTATATAATTAATCATACAAAATAAATACATACAACATAACACGATATAGGTCTTCATTCAAGCAACAAATGATTGAAATGAACTAGACATCAAATACAACATGCACAATCTACAACTTAGTATAGTGTAATATGTATCTACTTTTATATACATTTGTTCGAAGTAGTATTGTTCAGGTAAATACATTAATCAAGTGCTTAACTGACAATAGTTTTAATACCAACTGATTTTTAAAGTTCTGTCTTATAATTGTACTGTAATACAACTGTCCCAGGTAAGGAAGAGGGTTTGGGTTCCGCTAACATATCTAACATCGCCACAATCTGTATGTATGTGTCTGTCCCAAGTCAGGAGCCTGTTAATCAGTGGTTGCCGTTTGTAGGTATGTAACATATTGGATTGCCGGTCATTTGTTTCTGTAATAATTAGGCTGTTTTCTAGTTTGAATTGTCTTACATTTCATGCATTTGTGATGTCTAGAACTTTTTATAGATGACTATGCGGTATGTGCTTTGGTTGGTATTAAATGCTGTTTCGGTGACCCATAGCTGTTCATTTTTGTGTCATTTGGTCTTTTGTGGATAGTTGTCTTATTGGCATACATAACGCATCTGCTTTTGTATATTCATTTTTCATGACAATTTCTGGTTTGCACTCTGAACTTTTCAGCCGGTTTTAAGGCTGTTTTACTACAAGATTTTATTGAGTTTTTAATTGTGTATTAATCCAAGAAACGATTAATGTGTAAAATGTTCTGAAGGATTGATATTTACGTTTTATTTTCCCACTCTAGAAATGTTTTTGCTAGTCAAAATATTGTGGTAAACAGTATTCAAAATATACCTTGTAGAAGCCACCACGCAGAAAAAAGATACACGTCAGTCTTTTTTTTCAAATATAGTGTAAAAATTTAATGAGTGTTGTCGCTTTGCATTTACGTCCTGTCATTTCTTCTTTATGTTATGTGTAGATGCCTTTATTTCCTAGCACTACATCTCTGTGTTATGTCATATTAATTAATTGTTTGGTCAAACACTTGTATGATATGTCATTGCTAATCTTTGTTGTGTTCAATAGGCATTACATTATACTGTAACTATTATGTATTCTGTGAATACCTCTTAACTTTATGATCAACCGCCTTTACATTCTTTCATATTCTCACTATTTTGTGTCTATTCTTCCTTTAGGTAAGTCAGTAACTAATTGCGTTCTGTCACAAATAAGATTGTTATGCCGAATGTTCTTAACGTTTTGTTTTGATACATCTTTGTTCTATGAAAACATCGGGATGTTATAGTCTAACGGCTTTATGATGTGTTTCCAGTGAAAAACATGATACTTATTGGTATAGTTAATTTACGTTTTGCCGATCAATTAATACACTCTGTTAGCAATCATTACGTCATGTGCAAATGCCTTTTACATTACGTTCAAACACCTAATACAGTATGTGCAAACACTTATAACGTTATGTGCAAACAACTGATATATTGTGAATAAACAACTGATAGGTTTTGTATAAACATCGTTTACGTTATGTGCACCTATAACGGTATGTACCAATGCCTATCACATTGTGTGCAAACACCTTTAACGGTATGTACTAATGCCTATTACATTGTGTGCAAACACCTATAACGTCATGTGCAAACACATATAACGTTTTGTTTAACATCTGTTTTCATTATGTGCAAACACCTATTACGTTATGTGAAAAGACCTATTACAGTATGTCCAATCACCTATTACGTTATGTGCAAACGCTTACTACTTTATGGTCAAGCAACTGTTACGTAATGTGCAAACACCTATTACGTTCTGGTGAACGTTTTTCTGACACAGATTAAAACAAAACGCATCAATAATATGCATTTTAGAAATTAAAAGTTTGAGCTTTCTAAAACGCTTTGGACTGCTGCGATGCACATATCCTTATTGAAGGTACTGTGAGTGCAACGGGCTACTGATATAGTATTGGAAATGTAGTATTTTTATATATTGATTGATGTTAAAATGCTATATAAATATTTAGTTTTAAGGGGAAATTAAGTTGTCCTACTTTTAGAGTGTGCGTAATACACCCATGCTTTTAAATTAAAATATTTATAAATATATGGACACGACTCTAGTTTCCAATAAGTTCAACCGAAAGTAACAATATAATATAAAAAAGAAGATGTGGTATGCATGCTAATTTGACAACTCTTCCCAAGAGACCGCATGACGCAAAAATTAAAAATGATAGGTCAACGTACGGCCTTCACCAATGAGCATAGCGGGTACCGCACAATCAGGTATTTCAAAAGTCCGAAATGACAAATGTTAAACAATTGCAACCAACAAACTGAAGGCCTAATGTGTGTAGCAAAAAGTAAACAAAAACGAAATAAGTAACACAACAAACAACAACCACTGAATTACGGGCTCCTGACTAGGGACAGGTATACAGAGCATGTGGCGGGGTTAAACATTTTAATGGGAGCCGAACTATCTCCTTAACATGGGACAGTGGTGTAAAAGTGTAATATAAAAAAAAAAAAACTATGACAATTAGTCGAAAAAGGCTCCATACACATAGAAATACATCTAACAAAAACATAGAATGGACGTGGCCGGGTATTTGTACGTCCCAACGATAAAAAAACACGCACAGATCTGAGCATACTCGCCGTTACTAATAGCTAGTTTAAAGTGCCTATTGTTTCTCCCGACTTCAACCCCGAACTAGAAATATTAATAATACTTTATTCCGAAAGCAATACAGCTTATAGGATACATATACACAATTTTACACCAATATAAGAATTTCACAAGAAATATATAATATATATAAATTTAAGGTGTGCATGAAAGAACATATAATACATAATACATAATACATAATACAAAATACAAAATACGAGCGGAGAATGATATAATACTTAAATAAAGTGAGAACAAAAATATAATTTACTGCTTTTAGATTCTAAGTTTTTCTGCAGATTTTAGAAATATACCTAAGTTATTCAATTCTTTAATATTTCTGACAGATAACAACTGGATAAGTTTGGATGTAGAAGGATTTCTCCAATAATACTTTTTTTATATACTTTTCTCGAATCTGACTATATTTTTTACATTCAAGTATAAAATGGTATTCATCTTCAATAGAGCTAGTATCACAATTTGTACATAGTCTATTATTTTTATCAACATTATAATATCTACCTGTTTCTATACTTAATATATGAGCTGATATACGATATTTACAAATGTATGGTTTGTATATATAATTTACAGGTCTATCTAAATAAAATTGCAATGTGTGTGTACTATACATGTATCTATACAAATGACATTTATTTGAATTCTCAAAAAACATAGTTACTTCACTAATGAAAGCACAAAGCATTCTTTCTTTTAATTTTGAAAGAAAAATGTCTTTACAAACTACACTTTGGTTTAAACCAACATAATTAAATCCATATCTAAACAAAATATCTCTCATTTTACAACACCAGTTTTTTTTATCGTTCTTTTTAATAGAACTTCTGTCATACATCTCATCATAGCAATTCTTTAATATACAATTTTCTGTACTCAAAATTGTTATCCAATATTTGACCATTCTATACTGCCTTTCAATGTACATTGGCAATCTACCTAATTCACAATAAATCATATTAGTTACAGCACTCATTTTGACTTTAAGAATACGTTTTAAAAAATACAAATGAACTTTTTCAATATTTGGTGCCATATGAAATCCCCATATTTCCGAGCAATAATTCAGTATACTTGCTACATAAGTATCAAATAATGATAACAAAGTTTCAGGATTATAATAATCATCGTGTATTTTATTGAATATACTAAACACAGCCTTTTTACCCTGTTCTGATATTTTTTTTGAGTATTTGCAAAGTTACCAGTATAATAAAATAAAATTCCCAAATACATGAACTCGTTACATATATCAATAGCCTTTCCATTAATAAACCATTGCTCTTCTGGTCTAATTTTCCCTCTGTTTCTAAAAACTACAATTTTGGTTTTTGACAAATTTATGTACAAATCATAATTATTTGAATAAACATTTACAGCATCTATCATATTTTGTAGACAGTAATACTTTCACTAAATAAAACCATATCGTCAGCGTACATTAACAAGAACAGATTTAACATTTTAAGTTCATATGATTTACAATTTTGTGTAATAAGTTCTATCTCCATATCATTGACATATAATGAGTACAACAGAGGAGATAAGGATTCCCCTTGCATTAGACCAACAGTACATTAAAAAAATTCAGAAAATTTTCCATTAAGTTTTACACAAGTTTTTAATTTGCTATACATAGATTTAATGACATTTAAAAGTCTACCAGTTACTCCACATCTGACTAATCTTTGCCACAATTTGTAATGTGTGACACTATCAAAAGCTCTAGTGTAATCTACAAAGCAACAGTATAAACGTTTACCTTTACTCAAAGACTTAGTGATAAGGGAATAAAGGGCAAAGACGGCATCGACTGTTCCAAATCCAGGACGGAAACCAAATTGTGCATCTGTTAACACGTTATTCTTTTCACTCCACTGTAGTAACCTTGTATTCAGCAGCGAGGTGAAGAATTTCCCAACATGCGATACTAAAGATATTCCACGGTAGTTGTTAGGGTCATTCACGTCTCCTTTTTTAAAAACAGGTACAATAATACTGTTAACCCATATTTCAGGGAAATTTCCGGAATTAAGAATATTATTAAAAAGTTTGCACAATATTGGAATAAGTACAGTTTTTCCAGCAATAAGATATTCGTTCATAATGTTGTCAAACCCAGTAGCTTTATCGTATTTCAATTTCCTCAAGCATTTTTCTAATTCGGTATCTGTAAATGGAATGTCTAGTTCCTCGTGTACGTTTGGTAAAGTTTCTGTATTCATTGCCTTGTCCGTTTCTGAGTTATTTGACATTAAGTTTTTAAAATGTTTCTGAAATTGTTCCAAAGTTATTTTGTGTCCGTTTTCGGTCTTTGGTCTTTTGAATTTCTGGTGGAATTTCTTTGGGTTTTTTCTTCCCAAATTTTTTAACATATTACCTTGTTGGTTTTTGTACTGTCTTTTACGTTTAGTCTCCGTACATTTATATTTCTGTTTAGCCAAGTTAAGTCTTATTATGTTGTCGTTCGAATGGTTTGCATTAAAAATATTCATAGCTAATTTGTATTGTCTATAAAGATTCTTGCAATCTTCTGAAATCCATGGTTTATCTATTTTAACAAACGATTTTCGACTTTTATTAGCTTTACTATCTAAACAATGTTCACTATAATCTGTAAATTCAACTTCTGTTTTGGTGTATTGTTCACAAATTTATGTAAGCAGGTTATTCAAATCGCCAACACATTTGTCAATATCGTTCTCATGTTCCGTTAAATTTAACATTAAATCATCAAACTTTTGAACATTCGTCAGCATGTCATTTACAAGACCGTCTTTAAACCCTTCATCCCATTTCACTCTATTGTAAACAGATTTTACACAAGTACATTAATCAATAATCTTTCTATCAAAATTTAAATATAATTCAACACTTAATGGAGCATGACATGAAAACATATTAAAATCTTTAACAGTTAATGCCTTGATTAAAGTAAAAATACTGTCTTGTGATATCAACATATAATCAATTAGACTACAACCGTTTTTATTTTGAAAAGTATATTTACTACTATCAGTACCAAATCTGCCATTACATATCCGTAAACCTGTAGATTTACATATATCAAGTATACGACGCCCAAAACCATTTGGGGCCTTTAAGTCTTCGGACAATCTATCTGTAATTTTAACATCAGAAACATAATTTATAAAGTCAATAGTGTCAAGTAAATGTTTATCTAGCGTGTCTTCTACAATAAAATCAGGTTCTATACCAACTCTTCTATTCAAATCACCTATGATAGACACAGTTCCTAAAGTTGCAAATAATTCGATTTGTTCTTGTAAAACATTAAATACATCTATATTATACTTTTTATAATACACATTTCGATCAGGTGGCATGTAAATAACACACATATATACATTTTTATTGTTTGGCATAATTTGTTTGTCAAATTTAAACCAGATAATGCAATCAACTTCATATTTAATTACTTCAATAAATTGACATAGCCATTTTTTATAGAACAATACTACTCCACCACCACAACATTTTGATCTAGCCAACTATTTCTTTTCATAGCCATCTAATTCAAACTCATCTGGATATTTGACCAAACATTCACTTAGACATAAAACGTCGTATTCAGATACAATTTGAACAAATTCCTTATCACGTAGCTTTCGCACTAGGCCTTTTGAAATATTCCAAGCACATATATTAATAGCACTTTGTTGGGTCTCAGATATTTTATTTACACTCTCCGCTGACTCCTAACCTTCCTATATTTCTCCGTTCACATAAAGTTTATCACCTATAATATACGCTGTTTTATTCTGTTTTCTTTCTTTCAGCATTATTGGAACCAATTTTTTTCGCCGTTCAACAATTTCACGGGGATACTGCGGACTAATTCCGAACTTTGTGTCTTTTAAACGACCTGATGCATTTTTAACTTTTGCTCTATCCGACAGCTGACTAAATTTCACAACTATTGGCCTTGGTCTAATCGCGTCGGGTTTTCGTTTCCCTAAACGAAACACCTTTTCCAAATGTATATTGGTCGCACCTTCTAACTTCATAGTGTTTTCTAGGAATTCAAGTATTTGTTCCTTACAACGCTCATTTTCACCACTTTGGTCTCCTTTCCCCTGTTTGTCGGTCTTATTATCATTTGTATTAATTTTAACTGGTTCCTCATCGAATGAAAAAAACAGCAGGTTTTTTTCAAGGTTTTGTGTCTCGATATCTAAAAGTTTACTACTGAAGTTTTTTGTTTTTTCAATTGTACTTGTCATTGTATCTAGTTTTTTTTCCAGCGAAGCTTGCTCGTCGTGTACATCTGATAGAAATTGGGCGTTTTGTTCAAGATGATTTATTCGTTGTTTACAACTGCTTAATTCTGTATCAACAGATTTAAACCTATTATCGATCAACTCCAATCGTTCTTCTATTTTATCAAGCTTTGTCATTTTGAGATCGATGCACGTTACCTTTTGACTCAGTGTATTTTCGATTCCCGGTGACATGGGATAAGACATAAATGGGGGAACGGATGGCGGGGGGTAAACAGGTGAATAATTCTGTTGATATGTCATTCCAGGTGTGCTTGTTAAAGGTGTGTATTGAAAGGAATTATTCATGTCTTTTACAACGTTATAGGTGTCATTTGATTTCTGCTCACTAGTGTTAACATGTACCTTGTCTTTCTGTTTCTTTTCCGTAGACTGTTTTATACACTGTCGTTTATCTGCAAAACTGTTTTGATCTGACGACGAGGAATCAAAAGCGTATTGCTTGTTTTGATTTTGATTGTTTCTTCTTCTTCGTCGTGTCATAACTTTAACTCATGTTATAATCCATGTTATAATCCAAAAACATTAAATATTTTGCTACTAAAATTTTCACAGCCATTCATTCCGGCGCATGCTCACTATGACATAACTGTGATATAACGGCTGTAGGGTATCAGAATGATTTGTTATTACCCTCCCAGTAGGCTATTCTAGCGAGAAACGTGTACCAGTTTAAATGCTACAAATGCAATGACGTCTTCTCCCACGATTCATGTAGCAGCTAAGAAGTCCTGCAAAATGTTTTAGATTTTATCGTCGCACATTTCCCATAAAAATCGTACATATTATTCTGAATAACCTTCCTAAGACTTACGTTTTCCTCCGTCCCTGACAAGGCGTGTTGAGACATGTGGGTGTCCTGAAAAAAAAGGAAAGAACAGGTGACTCGTCCCTCTCATTTTAGACTTTTGCAAACTAACAGAGAATTTGGAAAAAGTTATAGGGCCGTTTTCCCGTGATTTTTTTTTTGCATTTGATAAGTTAGGTAAATCATGTTTTTAAATAACCCGGTAGAATGGTAGATGTTAATTATACTACATTCAAATATGTCACATCATCTTTTTTCATACCTTGAACAGGCATTCCTACAATAATCAAGGCCAAGACTATTGTTTGTTTTTTGTTTATCAAAACCAATATCTATTTTGTTTGTTAACTCCCCTGCGAAGCATTAAGATATATGAATCATCAATTTATATATATTTGAAATTAGTTTTGTATTAAAAAAGCGTGTTAATGTTGATAGATGATTTGTATCGTACATGTATTTCATAGCTTTCTTTAACTCTAAACTAACAAAATATTAGACAAGAATGTACGTATCCATAGTACACGGATGTCCCATTCGTACTATTATTTTCTAAACCAGTGAACTGTGAAATTGGAGTAACATTTGTAATTTGGCATTAACATTAGAAAGATCATATCAGAGGGATCATGTATAATTAGTTTAAAGTTGGGTGGACTTCAAGTTCATCAAAAACTACCTTAACCAAACACTTTAAGCTGAAACGGACGGACGGACGGACGAACAGACCGACAAACGAATGAACGAACTCACGCATAGAAAAATAAATATCCATAAGTGGCGCATGTAAAAGGGGTTTCAATATAATTATATTTAAATGCAATACACATTCTATAATCTAAGTATCCGATATAAATCATCAGCTAATCTGATTCAAGAACGGTCTCTTGTTTCTTGTTTTAATGCCAAGAAGCCATATATATCGGATGCATTTAATTGGGATGTTGTTTTCTTCAATCTGGATGTATATTTATATTTACACTGTTTCATGTCTAAAAGAAGTTGGAATATATTATAAAATATAAAATTATATTTAAAACGATTTTAATTTTGATCACGTTATCTTAATTCTTAATTGTAAATAATCAATTTGCTTTAATCTAGAATTTTAGTTTATTGAAGGACCTTTTGTCTGATTTAAGAATATGCTTTAAATTGTTAAGAAAATATTCGAATTAGCTCTCACCGCGACATAGCCTTGTTGTGCTAATGCTGCGTAAAGCATGCAACAATCAATCAATATGTACACTGTTCCGTCTATATGTACCAGACAACAGCTTATACCAGTTGGTACTAGAACGGTTTGTGTAACAAACACTGTAACGTATTTTCTGCATGACATTGTACCAAGTGAACACATTGTTGTGATACAGATTCAACACGTTCTTTAATGTTTTACCTACAGTCATTCTTTTATCCTTTGTTGTTGTTTTTTTTTAGGCGGGGGGGAGGGGGGTAATTAACTATTTTCCTGACATATCATATTACATAAAAATCGAGATATTGACCTACAAATATTTTTATTTCTTGTTTTTATCATAAATTCTATTCTTTCGGCACTTATTATACTGGCCCTTCTGTGATAAAAATATCAGGGGAAGTTGGCCCTACCTCAAATTTGGTCCGATTTTTTTTATTATTGATTAAAATTTACAAGACATGTAGAGGGTATATCAATTTTCCCTTTAATTTTTTTTCGCTTATTAAAAACTGCCTTTATCCTGTAATCCACAAAAAGGACGCATACACATAATATTATTCGTTCTAAATAAAAGCTTGATCAGCTTTGGGTCACATTACCTGGTCATACTGGCATTTAAAGCCCGCAAACTCTAGGTAATGACTTCGATTTATCTGTTTTTTTGGTCCAGTAACTGCGAGTCGTGTCCAAAACCTGTCATCAATAATGATACAGATATTTGTTTGCTTATTAGGAAATGAAGTCTCAAGTTACCCGCTTCCATGTTAAGCAATCGGTAATATGGAGATTTCTTTCTGTGTAACAGTTCATTTTGGGTTTTCTCTTCGTGGTCCGCGTTTTAATTATTGATTAAAAAACCAAGGGTGAATTATAGGATAAACACAGTACAAGTACATTACTGGAAATACAAAATGTATTTGTAGTCGCTGCGAAACAGAAGATATATCGGCAAGCCTCACTTTTCGTCCTGTTTCTAAAGCTCGTACAAATAAATGTAATGTTTTCCGACGAAGTACATATACTATATATATATACATGTATATATCATTGTATATCATGTTTATTATCAATATAGCATTTCACAGTTGTTGATATAAATTTATCTTTTTGTTTAACATTTCAACGAATATCGTCGCCTCAATGAGAAACATCTACATATTTTCCGAACGGTTGGGTCATCAATTCAATAAACATTATTTCGGGATACGGTATTACTGTTAACTGTTATGCTCTTAGTTATGAACGCGAATGGGTTAATTGATATAGCTAAATACACAATTATGCTAAATGTTCATAAAAGGGATTTGCTGCTATTTTTAGAAATATCGTTCCCCCTATTCACGGCTTCCGTTAAAGCGTGAAAAAAATATATTAACAGCCATATAGGCATGTAGTACATATGATTCAATCCAAAAACCCCAAAGTGCGGAATCCTTCTTATATTGACGAATTCTGGTTTGCATTAAAATCGACGTAACATATTTAAGCAACATTCTTTAAAAAAGAACACCTATATAACGAAAAAAACTAGGACAGATTGTAATACGAAAGTGAAGGCTTAAATTCTTCTGTCAGTTTTATGTTACTGATTAAAAGTTAAGAATGTTCACTTGTCATATTTTTTTAATTTTCTTAAATTTTCGGAACCCTCTTGTTCATCAGTGTGAGCTCCATAAAATCATTTACCAGCTAACTCCGAGTTTACTAAAAAAAAATTACATGTACAATTTGTCATAGATTCGTTTTTAGTTCTCAAAATGAATTAAAATAAAATAAGTATAATAAGGAATTTGTAAAAAAAAATATAAAATCCTTGTTATGTGTTATTACTTTTGGAGAACATCTTCATGTTAAAGATTTGAAAAATGAATAGAGAAATTGTTCCCGCTAAAATATCATTAGATAATCTCTTGAAAACAAACACACGGACCTATATTATTGTTTTGCTCTTTTTAATTTCTCAGTCAATGACCAGTGTACTTAGAACAATACTTGTTTACTTTTACAAATTGTGATTTGAATGGGTAGTTGTTTGTCTATCAAGTTTGAAAAAGAAATACTGTGACATGCTCTTACACTGCCGTTGTCAACTTTCAATATTTTAAGATTGGTCAGAGTCTAATATTTTACTTTTAAAAAAAATGTTTCCATTGCTTACTATTTTTAAATCGGGATCGTTTTATTGGGCAATTAATTTCAAAAGTTCATTCTATGAATGGATTTACAAATTTTGTATAGGTTTTGCTCATTGTTGAATACTATGTCTACTACCTGTAGAAATTCACTGCTAACTTATATGTCATCTGGTCTTTGGTAATCATACGGCCAAATCATATGTGTTTTGACAATTACAATAATTTAATGTATTTTGTGATTTATTAGGAAGACGAGAACGGTGATTCCGTAGTGTTTTTTGATTTCGGAAAACATGTTTAACGAGCCGTATTTTCATCAGACATTTTTTTTCACAACCTAAAGCTTAAACAAGGGTAGGCGATCTATTTTTTTTTTTATTATATGTTTGAAATTAAAGAATTTGACAATTTAAAGAATGAAAAACTCGGTTTACATAGACCAATATCTACCTGACAGATTAACAGCATGCCGAAATCCTAAAGAAAACATGATGTCAATTTGTAATCTATGCATTTAAACTTGCTGAAAAAACCAACTGCATTTAGCAAAATCTTGTGTTATGAGACCATTAATTGTAGGTCCCTATGTAGTGCATTTCATATATAGATTGAACGTGTAAAAGACAACCAGTCATATGAAACTACACTTTTGTTTTCCCTTAAGTTGTCTCTAAAAACAGTTTTTAATTCATGTGTACAGCGGGTTGAATTTAGCCTATCTATTAGAATTTGATTTATCTCTCTCTTTCTTTTGTAAATTGGTAATTCATGTAAAAATAATTAACTTAAAGTATATACTTTAAAAAAAAAAGGAAATACAAAAATTTGGAAGATGAGTCCAATACAAGGGATCTTTCGTTCGAAAGAGTTTAGAGTGTCTGTAAATGAATACACAGGAGCCTGCTGTATGGTTGTGTGCAATCCAATATATTTGTCGGACACCTACTCACACTCTTTCTTTCTTTCTTTCTTTCTTTCTCTCTTTCGTTCTTTCTTTCTTTCTCAGATTAATGTAAAAGTCAAGTTTAGCATACTAGTCTCATGGCATGCGTATGTAAAAGGCAATTCTATTCGAGAATATGAACTCAAATTTACCACATTATTTCTAGAAGTAATAATCTTTTTCACACACATGTTGCTAGGTATAGATGACTTTATATAGATTGTTATACTCAAAGTAGATCAGTAGATAAACAAATTATGGTAAGCTATACTTTGCTCATTGTTAAAGGCCGTACGGTGACCTTTTGTTTTTCTGGGGAGAGTTGTTCCATTTGAAATCATACATGTATTCTTTTTTATAGATGCATGTTGATGAGATACAAGTATTTCTCAGGTTAAACGTTTTGTTTAATGAGTTGCTGCGATAGAAAAAAGATTGCACATTTTACTGAAATGTTCATAATCAAGAAGCACTTTTCTTTAAAAGATTTTGTATTCTTAGCTTCGATTCGTTTAAAAGCAACGCTAGGAATTAGGGAGTGTGGGTATAGCTTCATTTGAAATCGTTTATAATCCGGCTATAAGGAAGCTTATTTAAACGATGAACTTTCTTTTGATCGCATTTCCAGTTGCAACGTATCTTGCTTTTTTTTTAAATGAGAGTGATCATATGCAAACTTGTCGTTTTTATGACCCCGGAGCTTGTCTTTATCATGTTTTATGAAGCATCTGCATTTAATTATTCGACATCCTAAATCGTTGATACAATGCAGACCTATATTTCAGAAATATATAAGTTTTTTGTACATAGATCAGATCATTTCATGAAACTATTCAATGCAAATATGCATGAAAAGTGATATACAATTTAGCGTTATCATAACGCGAACGCCAAGTTACGATTATGGGGACATATCATTGGACATCTTAGATTGTTTCAAATTTTCTATCTGCAGCTCAAACAAAAGTACATATCATATTATTTATTTTTTTAAATGTGTTTATTTTTATATATGTACTTGTATCATTGTTTTTTTATGCACTGTAAAGCGTAAAATAAATGTTTATTTAGATAAGCGCTATGTAAGCACTGTAAATAATAAATAATAATAATTTTAAAGTAAAATAAATGTATTTTCTATTCATATCAAATAACAGTTGTTAATAAAAAAAAAGCCTCCGAATTATTCTTTGAGTCATTTTGTCCATCGGGACATTTTATTGGACACGGGAAAACTAACGATGTTTTAAAACTAGGACTGCATTTACTTAATGATGACTTCAAATAGCTTCGTTAGAACATGTGTAAACTTCATGATATTTTTGAAATCCATTTTTATCCGTAAAATCTTATAAAAGCGAAGAAATAAATTTTTGTACGAGGTTAACAACTTATTGGGACATTTGTTTTCTCTTCCTTATCTCAACTCAACTCTTCTGACGATTTTTCTTCCCTCGCAGTAAAAAATGTATATTTCTTCGTAAACAATACAGTTGTAAAATTATTTTACATTGAACTATCCAATTAATCCACACTGGGTTTTCAAAGACGCGCACAACACAAAAATTGTAACAGCGGGACTCCCTTAAAATGACGTTATTGGCATCAACATAAACAAAGTTGTTCATTAAATGATATACAAAGCAAACAATCATCTATGTTATTGATTTCTTTGGTTTGTTTCCTTTTGATTGGGATGCAAAGCATGAATATTTCCTGTAAATGAAAAGAGCGTAGCTAAGAATAACCAGTCATATTCGCAAAGAGACACCAATACCATGCGCAACGTCACACTCTTAGAGTAAACAACATAATTTCCCCTTAAAACCAAACATTTTTATATCAATCAATATCTAAAAATACCACATTTCCAATATTAAATCAACAAAAAACCCGATGCACACATACTAACTTAAATAAGGATGAAGCTAAGCAGTCCACAGCTTTTTAGAAAGATCCAACTTGTAATTTTCTTAATTTTCAAAGTGTAAATCATTAATGCGTTTTTATTTAAATATGTGTCAAAAAGCGTTTACCAGAACGTAATAGGTGTTTGCACATAACGTACTATCTGTTTGGACATAACGTAATATGAATTTGCACATAACGTTATAGGTGTTTGTATATAATGTTAGAGGTATTTGCAGATAACGTAATAGGTATTTTCACATAATGAAATAGGTGTTATACATAACGTAAAAGGTGTTTGCACTTAGCGTTATAGGTGTTTGCACATAATGAAATAGGCGTTGGCACATAACGTAATAGGTTTTTGCACATAACGTAAACGATGTTGGCACTATACATATAAGTTGTTTGCACATAACGTAATAAGTGTGTGCACTTAATGTATTAGGTGTTTGAACATAAAGTAAAACGCATTTGCACATGACGTAATGAATGCTAACAGAGAGTATTAATTGATCGGCGACACGCATACGAACTATACCATGAAGTATCATGATTTTCACTGGAGATACATATGTATAAACACAACATAAAGCAGTTAGACTATAACATCCTGAAGTTTTCATAGAACAAAGATGTATTCACAGAATATGTAGTAGTTACAGTATAATGTAATGCCTGTTGCACACAACAAAGTTTAGAAATGACATATCATACAATTGTTTGACCAAACAATTAATGAATTTGACAAAACGCAGAGATGCGGTGTCAGGAAATAAAGGCATCTGCACAAAACATTAAGAAGAAATGACAGGACGTAAAGGCAAAGCGACAAAACACATTAAATATTTACACTATAAGACAGTTCCCGCGTTCCATAATTTTTTATTGAAAAGGAGGAAGGGTGAGGGTCGTCAAGTTCGTTACTTATTTATTATGTATACGTTACTTTTGGCTTATATATTCGTTATTTCTTCCCTTTTCCTTATTTGTTACTTATTCCTTTTTCCTTATTCGTTACACATTCTTAACATGTTCCTTATAACTCATTTGTTTCTTATACTTGTTGCTGATCTCGTATCCATTACTTATTCGATTTCAGTATGTTTCCATCTTTTTGTTCGTTATTGCCTTATCTCTGGTAATAGTTTTTGGTTTCAAACGATTATATTACTTTTTAGAACGAATGTACCCGTTGCAGTGCTCGGATGGTGTCTTTTCAATATTTGTTTTCTTATTTGCTTTTATCACGTGTTATACTTTGCATATTAAATAAAGATGATTTTTGTTCTTGTCTCTGGTTTTATTTCATGATTTATTTCACTTAACCTGGTTATCTTATTTAAGACCAGTCCATCTATAGACAGTTGTGTCGGGATACACTCATAAATGAGTTTTCCAGTTAATCGTCCAATATCGTATTCTCAGGTCATTTGTATATCCGTTTGATGACACTTATAGGTGATTAAAAATCAATTATAATTTTAACGGCTGTCATACTTATCAGACACATCTCCAAATAGACTGTCCTTGTGCAAATTAAAACGTAAGCCCCGTCCAATCACTTGACATAAAATTGTTTATAGCTATGGTTTCTTGGACATGAATAACCCTTTAAGCGCGAATGCATCTGTTTCAGCGCTCGAATGATGCTCTGTTATTTATTCGTTCCTTATTCGCTTATAATCCGTGAATTATGCGTTTCACCTTTAAAAACAAAATATCAAATTTATTTTTGTCTATGGTGTGTGCTATTTTAAGAGGCTGCATAACCCTTTCGGCGCGTATGGAACATTTTCAGCGATCGACTGATACCCTGTTCCTTACTTGTTTCTAATTTACTTATAATACGTGTATTATACGTTGCACCATTAAAATAAACCTCTATTGTACTCTTTTCTATCAATTTCTGTCTTGTCTGTGTTGCTAGTTATAGGTTTTAGAAATGAAATAACCATATTAGCGCGTATGCACCCATTTTAGCGCTCGGTTGATACCCTTTTATTTATTTGTTCCTTATTAGCTGATAATAAGCATAGCAGACGTTGCACCTTTTCACAAAATATCTTTTTAATTTTTTTTCTAGTCTCTGGTGTTAGCCATGGGTTATAGTGAACATGTCTTTTAAAGTTATTGTAGATTGGAAGGATTGTTTTTCATTACAAGGCAAACAACCAAATACATTCTTTTATTCAGTCATCCATCTTCACTTTCTAGTCGACTAGATATTGTACATTACATTGATTTACTATTTAATATGCATACCTACTAAATTATGTATACATATCAATATCAATGCTACTAAGAATGTACGATTGTTGAAGACATGAATTGAACAATTAAAATTTCGCAAATAAGAACAAAATAAACCTTTAATTTATTTATGTATAAGGAGAATTGGTAAAGGTATCTAAGTAACATATATATGAAGGTTTGAAATGCTGTACTGTTTGAACAGTATTTATTTCAGAATTGCATGCTTCTTTGTGTTATTACATTAAAGTGTAAATTCGTTATCCGAAGTAGATTTTGGTTGAAGCGCACAAAAGCGCTTCATTCTAAAAATGTGCGCACGGTCACGCTTTTACAACCATATGGAATTACAAATAGAAGCATTCCATACTTATAATTACATTTTTTTAGCAAGGATCATGAAAACACGATTTCTATCAAGTTTTCATTTATTTACCTGTGGGACCTCGTGTCATCATGACTGATAAATTTCATTGTGTAACGAAAGTCAATTTCAGAAGGCCGCGACATTGCTGTTCGCCAATCAAAATAACGTAATATATTGAAAGATACATGCAATGTTATTATTTTGAAATACATAACATTTCGTTGTTTTCTTTAATCATGGTAATTGTTACACCAAATTCAGTATCGACGTTGTGATAACTGTAAGTCTCGATGTATAAGAAATGTTGCTATGACAATGTGATGATTCTTAATTTCTAAGAAACTAAATCGAGGAAACGTCTCGGACTCAGAAAATACGTATTTGTTAAAAAAGAGGCACGAAAGATACCAGACACATAAATCGAAAATAAACTAACAACGCCATGGTTGTTATATATATGTCAATCTTCTAGGGCTTTACCTGCTGCAGCTGTTTGTTCATGGATATTAAAATACGGTTTAAGATACATGTCGGCATTTCCGCACAAAAATAATTTAACATAGAACTATAAACTAATTACACAGTATACATTAGACGTATTGGCCTAATCTGTTTGGATAAATTTCGAACATATTTCAAGTATTTAAGAGTGAATAAAACCTAAGATTTCAATTTTTTGTGTGAGTTTTCTAGAAGATTAGTGATAACAAAGTGAGTCGGACATGAACAATCTATAAAATGTTAGTTATGTTTTATTTTGCAATCTCTTAGATATTATTGATTGTAGTACGTTTTCTTTCTTTTTTGTTACATACAATAAAAATACATTTATTCAATACATATAATTCAATAAGTAAAGAAAAAAAAACCGCGATGATCAAAAATAGAGTATTTTACAGATTTTCAAAATTGTTTCCCTGAATATATTGTATCGTTAAGGTTTCAGTAAAAATAACTTAATTGTATAATGTATCATTTAAGGGGTGACAAAATTCAACCATTCAGCGACAAGTGAGTACTTATATTTCAACTTGCATATTAGAACATACAGATAAACTCCATGTTTCTTAAACCAAAATTCGAAACAGTTGTGTCTATCTTATATGAGCCTCACTTATACCTGTGCATCTTAATAGATAAACAGTTCATTGTTGCTGCAAGTTTTTATGTTGTTATGTTTTTATTTCGTTATAATATTATGCATTTGTTATCTGCTTTAGACCAGTAGTGCAGGAAAGTCCTACATACACATCTAAAACAAAAAGAAAGCGAATAAATGTTTAGATGATCATTTTCATGAGAGATACAATTTTAAACAAATGCTGCTTTACATTTATATGTAAATGGCAAGCCTGTCAATTTTTGCATAGTTTTTGCACCATACCCAGAGACATCGTCATTTACTTGTCTGCATTTATTTCTAAGTACATATCAACCTGTTTATTTCTGAAAAGAATTAGGAAAGATTGAATTATTAGTGTACACGGAATTGCAGACAGGTTTTGAAATTATTGCAACCGTTAGTATTTACCCGTCGGCCGTTGACCTCGAGCATACCAAAATAAATAATCAAATCAACAATGGTAAAATTCTAATGTTTAAGATTGTAAGTAGCAAGTTCAAGGTTGATTAAGAGAATTATTTGTTACTTAAACTGCAATGCAATACCTGAAATTATATGTTCGGTTAAAAAATGAACTATTAACAAATTAAAAATTACAATCCTACTTATTAACTCAATTGCCGTTGCACACAAGGAAAAACACAAAGAATTTACACCATATTTGAAGCATAAAAACAGTCTTGTCAAGCCTACATAAGAGCAACAACTATGATGATAATAGTATATGGCTCAATATGGTATTTCTCCAATTGACACATACATGGTTGTGCTGTTCAAGCCTTCAAGGCAATACTAATGACTGCTTAATCAAGACACCATATTGTTTTAATATAATGAAAAAGCTTGAATTTTATTATAAACATATCGAAATCCTTTTATCACATCAACATTTCAAAAGAAAATTTCATTCTGACAAACTGTATAATGTGGCTATAATGTTATCACTGAAAATACCTTTAAAATTGCTTACATTTAAATATAGATATAAATTATCCTATAAAGATCTCTAGCCTTCTTATTGGCTCATCAGCCATTGACCACGAGCATAACGAACTCAAAATTGACGCCATATGTAAACAATCACAACTTATGTCTTTGTCAAGCAGACATAACAGCAGAAATTATTATGTTTATCGTTATTGGTTGATTATTATTCGTCTAAACACGACATATATGTTGTTGTTCCAGCCGGAAATCCAAGCCAACATAAATGATTGCTTCATCAGAACATCAAATTTCATTTATTGCATATATGATATGTTTGTAGTTCATTAAAGACATATCGAAATCTTTATAACAAACATGAACAACTTATTTAATAGAATATTTCATTCTGATAAACTGTGCTATATAGCTCAATGTCAAAAATGAAATACTAATTTTGAAATTCATTACATGGCAATACATTGTACATAAAAATTATCAAATAATCCATGATGCTGAAAAAGTCTAATGTAACATTCCTTTTTTTCAGTCCGTAAGTAGCAAGTTCAAGTTTGATAAGAGAAGTATTTATAATTCAAACTGCAATGCAATACACGTAATAGCTGTTAGAACAAGAAATTGTTTTCCCTTTCAAATATTACAATAACTATTATTTAATCATTGGCCGTTGACCACGATCAAAACCAACAAATAAAAGACACCATATTTGGAGCATAAAACCAATCTTGTCAAGCTTACATAAGAACACCAACTTGATGTCTGCAGTATATAGCTTAATATAGATTTTCTCTACTTTACACATACATGTATGTTGCTGTTTAAGTCTTCAAAGCAACATCAATGACTGTTTCATCAAAACACCACATTTTGTAAAGCTCATTAAAATATCTTTTAGACATTTAAAGACATTTCTAAATCCTGATCACACATCAACATTCGTATTTCAAAAGAAAACTTAATTCCGATAATTGGAGAATATATAATTGTTTGAAGTTCATTAGAGACACATCGGAATCTTTACTGCAAACAAGCGTAACTTATTCAATGGACGATTCAATTCTGATCAATTATTCTATATAGCTTGAATAGAAAAATAAATAAATACCCATTTTGAAATTCATTACATGGCAATACATAAAAATTATAAAATAATCAATGATGCTGAAAATGATTAATGTAACATTCCTTTTTTTTCAGTTTGTAAGTAGCAAGTTCAAGTTTGATTAGAGAAGTATTTATAACTCAAACTGCAATGCAATACACGTAATAGCTGTTAGAACAAGAACTTGTCTTCCCTTTCAAATATTATAATAACTGTTATTTCCTCATTGGCCGATGACCTCGAGGACAATAAACACATAACTGCCACCATATTTGAAGCATAAAACCAGTCTTGTCAAGCTTACATAAGAACACCAACTTGATGTCTGCAGTATATAGCTTAATATAGATTTTCTCTACTTTACACATACATGCATGTTGCTGTTTAAGTCTTCAAAGCAACATCAATGACTGTTTCATCAAAACCACCACATTTGGAAAGCTCATTAAAATATCTTATAGACATTTAAAGACATTTCTAAATCCTGATCACACATCAACATTCGTATTTCAAAAGAAAACTTAATTCCGATAATTGGAGAATATATAATTGTTTGAAGTTCATTAGAAACACATCGGAATCTTTGCTGCAAACAAGCGTAACTTATTCAATGGGCGATTCAATTCTGATCAATTATTCTATATAGCTTGAATGGAAAATAAATTAATACCCATTTTTAAAAATTCATTACAAAGCAATAAATATAGATTATATAATAATCAATGATGCTGAAACAGACTAATGTAACATTACTTTTTTTCAGTTTGTAAGTAGCAAGTTCAAGTTTGATTAGAGAAGTATTTACAATTCAAACTGCAATGCAATACACATAATAGCTGTTAGAACAAGAAATTGTTTTCGCTTTCAAATATTACAATAACTAGTATATACTCATTGGCCGTTGACCACGAGCAAAATGATCAAATAACTGAGACCATATTTGATGCATAAAACCAGTCTTGTCAAGCTTACATCAGAACATCAAATTTCTTTCATTGCATATATGATTTGTTTGAAATTCATTAAAGACAAATCGAAATCTTTATAACAAACATGAATAACTTATTTAATAGAATATACCATTAAAATAAACTGTGCTATATAGCTCAATTTCAAAAACTAAATACTCATTTTGAAATTCATAACATGGCAATGCATAAAAATTATAAAATTATCAATGATGCTGAAAAAGACTAATGTAACATTCTGTTTTTTTCTTCAGAAAGTAAGTAGTTAGTTCAAGTTTGATTAGAGAAGTATTTATTATTCAAACTGCAATGCAATACACGTAATTGCTGTTAGACCAAGTAATTGTTTTCCCTTTTAAATATTACAATAACTATTATTTACTCATTGGCCGTTGACCACGAGCAAAATTTACAAATAGCTGACACCATATTTGAAGCATAAAACCAGTCTTGTCAAGCTTACATAAGAACACCAACTTGATGTCTGCAGTATGTAGCTTAATATAGATTTTCTCTACTTTACACATACATGTATGTTCCTTTTTAAGTCTTCAAAGCAACATCGATGACTGCTTCATTAAAACACCACATTTTGTAAAGCTCATAGAAATAGCTTGAAGACATTTAAGGACATTTCTAAATCCTGATCACACATCAACATTACTATTTCAAAAGAAAACCTAATTCTGATAATTGCATAAGACATAAATTGTTTGAAGTTCATTAGAGACATATTGGAATCTTTACTGCAAACAAGCTTAGCTTATTCAATGGACGATTCAATTCTGATCAATTATTCTATATAGCTTTAATGGAAAAATCAATTAATATCCATTTTGAAATTCATTACATTACAATACATAAAAATAATAAAATAATCAATGATGCTGAAACAGACTTATGTAACATTCCTTTTTTTCAGTCTGTAAGTAGCAAGTTCAAGTTTGATTAGAAAAGTATTTATAATTTCAACTGCAATGCAATACATGTAATAGCTGTAAGAACAAGAAATGGTTTTCCCTTTCAAATAATACAATAACTATAATTTACTCATTGGCCGTTGACCATGAGCAAAATGAACAAATAACTGACACCATATTTGAAGCATAAAACCAGTCTTGTCAAGCTAACATAAGAACACCAACTTGATGTCTACATGTACGTTGCTGCCCAAGCCCTAATGACAACTCAAACTACTGATACATCAAAACACCATATTATTAAATTAATGCAAATAAAAATATTTGGACAATTATTACAGACCCTTATAAAATCCTTATTACACATCAACATTACTAATTCAAAAGAAAAAAAATAAATGAGATGAACTGAATAATATGACCATAATGTAAATTTTTATTTGGGAGGCAATACCTGTAAAATTGCATAGGTTTAAATAGAAATAAATTCCCCTTTAAAGATTCAAAGCTTTCTTATTTACTCATTGGCCGTTGATCATGAGCAAAACGAATTGAATATTGACGACATATTTGAAGCATAACACATTATCTTTTTCCAGCATACATCAGACCATTATCATGATTATTGGTTGATTATGGCGTTTCTTCACACAACACGTGTTGCTGTTTCAGTCGTCAATTCAAGCCAACCCAAATTAAATTATGGCTTCATCAAATCATCAGAGTCATGTCAATGCAAAAATAAAATGTTTGCTGTTCATTATATAAATTTTGGAATCTGTATAACTAACACGCATTACTTATACGCTAGAAAGTTCAAATCTGATAAACTGTTCTATATAGCTCTAAGTGCATACGTTAAATATCAATTTTGAAAGTTCTGACATAGCACATGTGGCAGTACACACACTTTTAAAAATGTTCAATGATGATGTAACAACACATTTTATTGATTCATTGGCCGTTGCCCACAACCAAAACGAATAGAACATGGACACCGTATTTGAAGAATAACACATGTCATTTTCAAGCATATATAAAATAAATAGTCATGAAGTTCAACGTCTTTGGTTAATGGTGATATTTAATTAAATGACACACATGTTGCTCTTCCAGTCGTCAATTTAAGCCAACACAAATAATTGATTCATTAATACATCATAATTTCTTAATTTGAATATATAAATTGTTTGTAGTTCGTTAAAGACGGACGAATCTGATTAAGTATTCTATGCAGATTTAATGTAAACAATCAAATTTCGATTTTGCAAATCATGTCATTGACATTTATAGAATTATCAAAAATAGTGTAATGATAGTGAAACATTAATGTAACAACTCTTTTTTCAGTGTGTAAGTATCAGGTTCAAGTTTAATTAGAGACGTATTTATAATTAAAACTGCAATGCAATACACTGAATTACTCTTAAATAGATAAAAACAATCCTTTCTATAGATTACAACCATTATTATTTACTCATTGACCATTGGCAAAGAGCAAAACGAAAAGAAAACTGTAACCATATTTGAAGCATGCAACATGTCTTTGTCAAGCAATCATCAGTCCGAAAATCGTCATTTATTTATTATGAGTTTGCTTCACACGACTGTATGTTGCTGTTCAAATCCAATATCCAAGCCGACACAATTGATTGCTTCATCAAAACATCATATTTCTTGTATTGCATATAGTCATGATTGAAGTTCAATAAAGAGGTTTTTGAATTTTTATAACAAACAAGCATAACCTATTTAATATATAGTATATATAGCTTTAATGTCAATAATTAAATACCCGTTTTCAATTCATTTCATGGCAATACACACAATTATAGAACTCATCAAGAAAGTGTACAACTAATGTACCAATTTTATTCTTCAGAAAATTGACACCATAGTTGAAGCAGCATGAAAACCTGCCTTGTCAAGCACAACTAAAATCAATAACTATTTAATAAATAATTGATGTAAAAGATACCAGAGGGACAGTCAAACTCGTGAATCGAAAATAAACTGACAACACCATGGCTAAACATGAAAAAGACAAACAGACAAACAATAGTACACATGACATAACATAGAAAATGCAAGCTATACTTTATTGTAGTTTTAACATTGGAAGACATTATATTTGTGATTATTTAAAAAAAAAATTATACCAAAATGTTTCTAGATATATGGGCAATATAAGTTACTTTGTGGTCTACAAATATGTGATATTGTTTTGTTGTTGTTTTATAGGCATATTTAGTTTAATTTTTTGCACACATCATAAAACTGAACTGGTCAGAATATGAATATTTAAGTATACATTCATTTTGCAAGAACAAGCTTATTTTAAATGTTTTCAATTTCTTTGAATTCTAGACGCTGTTGGTGCAACAAGTGCAGGATGTAAGTGCTTTAAATATTCACAACAAATATATTTCATCATATACAAAATGATTATATAATCATATTTCTAAGATATGATCGTTCTGTTTGAAAACACACATAGTAAACAATTTGTTAAATAGATATTCTACCAAGATGCAGTAAATCATCACTACAGCGATATCAAGTATAAAGAAGAGTAATATAAACTAAAAAAATGATAGGAATTTACTACTTTTCGGTACATAGGTATTTAAATGTTTTATGTGTGATATATATCACCATGGAAAAATATGCTCCTAAGTCATGATAACCACATCACACGAAGCCAGGATACAGTTTTCATATTTTGTTGTTAAATAATATGTTTCAACTACGTTTCATATTTCACCCTTATTTCCTGAAGTATTTTCTAAAAGTTAATAAACAGAAAGTGCTACAATTAATATGCAAAAACAAACAAAACACACATATTGCAGAGTTTTGTTGTCTGAATTAAGATAAAAGAATGAAACACTGCAACATTTCCAACATAATGTCAGTTTATACAACGATTATATTTATGTATTACAGATTGCTGTCCTATATCAAAGACGTTTAAAGGAGTCAAGGCAAGCGTGTCATCTATCTCCAAAATGTAATCACGATGTTTTACAAATCAGGAAATACTAATTCCATTGACAACAAACCTATCTTTGAGTAAATGTAACTTTTAGTTGTATGTTAAATATAATAATTGTTTTCCACTTGGGCTGTTTGATTTTGTCAACGTGTTTAATATATATGGAACTTGATATTGCTGTTGTTACATTTTTGTTTACCTCTTAACATAAAATATTGAATGCAGTTTTATAGTTAAACTTCTATTACATAATTCTGATTAATATCTAGGAATATAATGGTTTAAATTAAAACATTAATGAGTTGTTTTGTTTATTAATTTAAAGGCAAATAATAACTACACATGTAAAATTTAAGATTCGCGCGTAAAACAAACAAACTCTTATATTTGTTCAGACTTTCTACCAGATAAAACAATTTTTCTAGAATTGCTCTTGCAAAATAGATTTTTTGTTTACTTTTAAAGTATCGTTGTTTCGTATTTTACATCTAATCATATGCTGGATTAATATTAAATGATTTAATACATTATTATAAATGCAAAATACTTGAACCGACGATAAGAAATTCAGCAGAAAATAAAAGCTAATACTGTTTTAAGTGTAACTATCAAATTATATAACATACTTTAATTTTTCTGCACTGACATTTTACATAGAGCTTGAATCGACTTTACCAAAAAATTATCCATGCCGTTATATCGATAATGAATTTGAAATCATGTAAAGCGTTGGTCTAGTCGCATGTTGAGGTTTGATACATCTTTTTATTTCGGGTACAACATTTCATGACTAGGGGAAATCTACGAAAATTATTTCGCTGTATGTTATATATGGACAAACTATTGTAATGCATGCGTACCTCTAGCATGTCTAATGGTCATGCTTCCTTGATATTATTAGTAGTCTTTCTTCGTCAAAATTTACAGAAGGAAATCTTAAACAATTCTGATAAAGTGACATATGAATCTCCATGCATTGCATTTCCAAAACTAATAATAAAAGATAAAGTTGATCAAAATTGTGTATACAATCATGTGATAAATCAAAATGTGAAAAGACGTGACAAATTTAAAATATGCTAAACATTGATGGGTGTTTTACACTTCTAAAATTCAACACATTATTGATTAGTTAACAATCAATTTATTAAAATTGTCATTATCAGCATTTGCAAACCAATCCATAGCACATGAGAACTTTCCGGTTTTTGTTGGGTTCGCGTTGGTAGGTTTAAAGTATTCTGTTTTGTGTACAGCTGATTGTCTGATGTTGTATATGTTGTTGTGAGTCATGTTGTCAGTTTATTTTCGATTAAAAAGATTGAATGTCCCATAGGAATAGGTTGCCTATCTTTTATGTACAAATCAATAAATTAAAAGTAAAAAGTAAAGCAATATCTGAAAACTTCTGAGTTGTAGGCGGATTAAATTGTTCATCTTCGCCACGACATTTAGGGTTTTTTCCCGCAAAACCGAACACAAAAATAGTGCAGGTGTTGTTTCCCCTATCTGGATAAAAATTCAAAACGACGGGCGATTTTTGACGTTTGCAGACACAGTACTAAAAGTAGCAACAGATATGGTAAGCGCATCGCATACATGGTGAAATGTATCGCATATGGTGTCTTTTTTTTTGTATTATTACGAATTTTCACATCAAATAATGGAAAAAAAATGAGATAAAGCTGTTTTATCAAAAGAAAATCGCAAGATGAGGCCACCAGTTATATTTGCTAATGTTTTAGATTCGAATAAGGCAAAAGCCATTGTATTTTCTTAAAATCTCAACGGATAATGAGAGTTTAGCGACCTTGACTTGCTAACAGCCCTAGCACGGTCTCTCAACATTGCCGAATATAAGAGCCTGTATCAATTAAGGGATATGCTCTACCTAGCTTTTGGTGTTTACAAAAATATCCATTTCAGATCCAAATTGTGGTTTCTTTATATGTATACCAAAATTGAATTCAAGGCAGTATTTTGTCGAAGAGGACTATTACACAAAGTGCAACATGCGAGAAGAAGTTTCATTTCCCTTATTGTTTTTAGTGATGTGACTAATCTTTCGAGATTACGTCACGGAAATATATCTTAAATGAAAAGGTATAACTGGGTGCACCCCTAAAAAAAAATAAAAAAAATCTATATATATATAAAATGACGGGTATTCGTCAATCAGACAGCAATCCTACATATGAACATAAACACAAGAAAGTTACCTGACATCTACTAGTATAATAAGAGGTTTAAGCATACATGTACCCTGCGCTGGTATCAACTCACCGAGTTGTGAGTAAAATTCAATATACATGTAGGACTGTGAAACGGGAAATACACGAAAGATTTGTTTTTATACGTACGATTGAGTATCATTCCCTAAATACATACGGGTCCACATACTATTCTTATGAATATATAATGGTTAATGAGGATCTCATTAGAGGAACAAGTCAAGTAAAGATACATGTAGAAGCAAGAATGATTTCCACATGCAAAACATCAAATAGGACGATCTCTCAATAAGACCGCAGCAACTTGAACTATAACATCCATAGACAATAACACTATAGTAAATGCTTTATATACTGACATTGAAAAAAATATACTGCACATCTTAATTGCATATATATAGACTTTAATTGAGGTATCCCGCGTATATAAACCATCGCACACCATTGCGCAAAAAGTCTGCTGGTCTGTGCCGAAGTGTGCCGAGCTATTATTTCATTATTCGACCCAATGTAAAGCAAAACAAATAATACCGTTTTGAGCTATAAAGCCAAGGCAACCCTTTATACTAGTCAACAATTGCTTGGTCTTGATAGATGCATACGAAACTTCAATTAATTGTTTGTATTTTGCAATCTATTATATCCGATAAAAATGAACAAAAAATAGATAAAAACGACCGATTTTTCTATGCAACAAAATTTATCTTTATTGGAGTCTTTGTCACATGGATTCATGAAGGACAAAAATGTCCTCAGTTACAGAACAAAAAAACACCCTATGGTAAACAAAACAACACGGTTGTGTCTAAAGGAGTCCTAAGTGCACTGAGAACTTATAACATGCCACTAAGGACTGGATGGGATGCTGTGACATGGAATTTCTTTTCATAGTAAGGTATATGTCGGTATGTAATGCATACATTTCAAATTTTATAGAAAAACAATAATAAATAAACAAGATATTCAACATTTTTAAGACACGAGACTGTTTTTCCTTGATATGCCGAAAATCAATTTACCGTCTTACACGTGTCAAATTACATAACTGATTACACGGGAATCCTCCTATCTGTTGTGTTAACGTTTAATCGACAAGATTAGTAAAGATGGATACTGATAAATGAATAGTTGTTGAAAAAAAATCAGAACAAAGAAGTATTTTCTCAGGTGTAATTTGTAAATATTTCAAGTAAATAATAAATTTGTCAACAGAGCAATATATCTAATGTCGGTTTTTTAAAGACCGCACACACATTTTGCGTTCGAATATTGGTATCACTTCGTCGTCGTCCGTCGTCAGCTTGACTTGTTCGTGGAGCGTTTTCACAAATTCTGGTATACTTTGTTGTTTTCAGTTAAACGCCATTTTGAATACGTTATTTATAGATTCGCAAATGATACTTGCCCACAAATTAACATGTTGAAGCTGGTTATGAGGTTACAATACATATTCGTACAACCGTTCTTTAAGTTTTTGAAAATACGTGTTGAAGTTTTGATAACAAGAAAAAGATGTGGTATGATTGGGATAGACAATTCATCGCAAGAAATAAAATGACACAGAAGTTTTTACCATACTAGTAAGTCACCCCACGGCCTTCAAAAGTGAGTAATTAACATACCACAGTCATTATTTCATATATTATCTCATACAATATGTTAAACAGACAATTTGTTAAAAACAATCGTAAAGGTTCTGCGGAACCCAGTGTCTCGCCTATTCCTTTTGTACATGAATATCAATTATATGGTCATTTTTATAAATTTTCTGTTTATAAAACTTTGAATTTTTCGAAAAACTAAGGTTTTCTTACCCCAGGAGTAGATTACCTCAGCCGTATTTGGCACAACTTTTTGGAATTTTGGGTCCTCAATGCTCTTAAACTTTGCATTTATTTGGCTTTTTTAACTATTTTGATCTGAGCATCACTGATGAGTCTTATATAGACGAAACGCGCGTTTGGCGTATACAATTATAATCCTGGTACTTTTGATAACTATATATATACATATTCCTTTTGTCTTCGTATATCTTACATAAACATTTTAACAAACTGACCACACTTTACTTATAAGTTGGCGCACATCAAAGTCGTGCTCCTATGGCAAACAAATTTGTTGGGAAAGAAATAAAACAACAGCAAAATTATTTGTCCTTTTTATTATTTTGAATAAGGAACAACACATTTAAGGTAGCACAATACAAAGATTTTTTAACTTCCAATCACTAACCTTTGAAATGCTGTAACTTTCTTATGAATGCATAGAAAATAATAAAATAGGTATATATCGATAGATAAAAGATTGATCTTTTAAATGAATGCAATACTTTTATTATGCAATCATTATGTAATTAGTGGCAAAATCTGGGTAAGTTCACTTGAATGAACTTAGCTCTATCATCTCTTTAACTATACAGAAAATTTTAACAAAATCTTAATCAACACATCATGGGCTTCAAAAGAGTGTCTCAGATTTTCTCTATGGTATTCCATTCTCTTATAAATCTCTAATTAGTGTAAACATCCTAACCACATAAAAGAAGATAATGTTTAATTAGGTGTAAAATTTGTTCTATACATTCTATCTGAAATCTGAGACACCCTTTTGTACATAATGGCCATAGGAACAACATATAATAAAATCAACCCTCTAGGGATATCTATGCCGAAGCTAAATTCATTTAAAAGTGAAAATTTGGTGAAAAATATTTTGGACACAATTAACATTATTATTGGTTACATAATTGTTGCATAATACTAACATTGCATTAATTGGAAAGAGTAATCTGTTAGCTATCCAAAACTACCACTTTTATAAATTTTCAAGCATTATTAAGAAAGTTGCAGCATTTTAAAACTTGGGAGTTGGAGTTATAAAATCTTTGTATTGTGCTACCTTAATTATAAATATTTGAAGCATAAATCTTTTCGATACAATTGTTTTAAATTACTTAAAATAAAAAAAAGATCGTGATTGTTTAATCAGTTGCTATGTTATTTGGCACGTGTCAATCGGTTCATTGATTTTCGGCATATCAAAGAAAAAACGGCACGTGTCTTAATAATGTTGAATATCTCGTTTATTTATGATTATTTTCATGTAAAATTGGAAATTTATGCATTGAATATCAATCTCTAACATGATATATACAAATAATACATATAACAGCACTCCTTCTAGTCCTTAGTGGAACTGTATAGTCAAGGCCTTGTTTAGACATACCGAAAAAAGAACAACATCCGCCATTCTTTAATAATCATAGAAGGTTTACAACTAGTCTGTTTCCCGGCCGTTATTGAAACTCTTGACAATACCTTAATATTTTTATATTCCGAAGGCATACTAAATGTTTTACGGAGGGGACCAACCTAGACAGTAACAACGAACTATTGTGAATTACTTTTTCGGATAATAATCTTTTGCATTAAAAACGGTGTCATTGATAGGCAACCCTGAACACCATGAAAAATGAATCCGTTAAAGTATTCCAAGTTTATTCCATTCAAATAAATACTTGTTATGATAATACCATATATTTAACTATTTTATAAAAAAACAAAAAAACAAAAACAAAAAAAAAAAACCCAAAAAACCCCAAAAAAACCAAGATTTATATCTTAAACTTGTAAATTCAATTTGAAGTTTTAAAAGTTCCTCAATTTAAAATAATACATGATATATTTGCCTGATATAATATTTGTTTAATCAAAATAATGCCTTCAAATACATATAATGTTTATTTTTATTCAATTTTCCACAAAACAGTTTAGCTTAGTTTAAATGAAATTAATAACAGATAATTCAAAAACTGTTGAAGATAATATACATATTCGTGTTAATTCGCCTCAGTTTAATTTGTTAATTCAAGTTTGACATTAAACATTTTTATCCGCAATCCACATTTACCCGACAATCTTGTATATTGTATTTTCTCAATGGAATAACATAACGTGCATGTGACCATCAGAAATTAAGACAAACATGATATTTATAATGGTATTTATCAAAACTTAAATATTTGAAAATATCTTAGTAGCATATGAATTTGCCAAATAAGACAAGAACTATAATCTAGCCTAGTTTAACCAAGTATTTGTATAGTTTCATTTCAATAACATATTGTTGGTGTTTTTGGCGACTATAGCAGCATTATTGCCGTTATTAAATAAAAATAAAAAAAAATCGCTATCTGATAATTATAGGTTAAAATGTTCATTAAAATGTATGATGTTTCTCTTAAAACTACATATAATGAGCATTTTAGTATGACATGAAGTTCATCTTCAATAGTAGAGTTACAACACATGTCATCTCGTGGATTTCTTTTCTTTCATACTTTCCAGTTTCTATTTTTATTAGTGGATCTACCCCACATTTAAATTTTGCAAAAGCCCATTTGTTTTAATTGACTGAATATTTTTAACAAATAACAGTTGGCCAACAGTATATTTTTAAGTCCATTTTCGCTCAGTTGAACAGAAATTCCAATTTTAACTCTTCTGTCGTAGAAATGTCAATATCATGTTATTGTTTGTACGTACAGCATGTATCATTATATCAAGAAGTGTCAGTCCCAGCCAAGATTCACTGAATAACCACGAAATATTTACAGATGAGAAAATATTTACACATTATTTAAGTCATAAATCTATACGAACGTTATGCACGAAGATGTTAATTAAGTGTTCACAAGAAAGTAAGTATGACTGTAATTTTTTTTAAAGTCGGAACTTGAAATTAAAATTTTTGCGGGAAATATTCTCTCTTGGCTTTTCATAGCTTTATCATTGAGCAGTTGAAATTCTCAAAAACTGTTAAACACTAATTTAAATTTTATAAGACTTTTACAGATGGCTTATTATTTGACATGTTAAAGATTTACAAAAAGAAAAAGGGGGTCACCGGGCAAATTTTGTCAAGGCAATCAAATGGATAAAACCAGAGGATTCCGAAAATCTGGAAGGAATTTTTTCAGCGATCGACTGCGGCCCTGTTACTTACATTGATTCACTATTGAATATGAATACTTACCTAGTTATTTATATTAATATAAAGGCTACTTAGAATTGCTCAAATAAGAACAAAATAAACATTTAATTTATTTGTGTACAAGGAGAAAAGTAACATACATGCAGATTTGAAATGCTGCACTGTTTAAAAAGGATTAATTTCAGAATTGTAAATACATTGGGGCGTAAATTCGTTGATCGCAGTAGATTTTCCGCGCGTAATTCTAAAATTGTGCGCACGGTCACATTTGTATAACCCAATGAGACGATTTCTATCAAATTCAGTATCGATGTAATGATGATTGAAAATCTCGATTTAAAAAAAAGTTGCAATGACAAGGTGATGATTCTCAATTTCAAAGAGAGCAAATCGAAGAAACGTCTCTTACTATTTTTTTTTAAGTTGTCAATCTTCTAGGACATTACCTGCTGCAGCCGTGTGTTAATGGTAATTTTCATACGGTCTGAGAAACATGTCAGAATTTCCGCACCATAATAAATAAACATGGAACTATAAACTAACTGCAAATTAGACAATAGACGTATTAGCCTAATTTGTTTTGATAAATTTTGATCATATTCCTATTCAAGTATTTAAGAGTGAACACAACCTAAGCTGTCAATTTTTGGTGTAAGTTTTCTGGAAGATTATTAATGAAAAAGTGAGTCGGACATAAGCAATTTATGAAATATTAATTATGTTTTATTTTGCAAACTCTCAGACATAATTGATTTTAGTATGAAATTGAGAATGGAAATGGGGAATGTGTCAACGAGACAACAACAACCCGACTATATAACAGATTACAGCGGAAGGTCATCAATGCAGCGAGAAACTCCCACATCTGAAGGCATCCTTCAACTGGCCCCTACACAAATATGTATATATATACTAGTTCAGTGATAATGGACGTCATACTAAACTCAGGATTATACACAAGAAACTTAAATTAAAAATCATACAAGACTAACAAAGCCAGAGGCCTCTGACTAGGGAAAGGCGCAAAAATGCGGCGGGTTAAAACAAAGAAAAAGTACGAAAAAAACACACGATGATCAGAAAAAGAGTATTTTCAATTTTTGATTTTCCCCCCTCAATATATTATATCGTTCAGGTTTAAGTATAAATCAATTAAATGTATAATTTATCTTATAAGGCGTGAGGAAATTTTACCATTCGGAGACTTGTAAGTATTTGATTTCTACTTGCATATATGAATATAAAGGTAAACTCCATTTTTCTTAAAACCAATAGCAAAACAGTTAATTGTGTCTTTTTTTTATGAGCCTTACTTTTACCTGTGTATCTTGATAGTTAAAAAGTTAATTGCCGCTGTTAGTTTTTATGCTGTTCTGTTTTTATTTAGTTATAACATTGTGCATTTGTAATCTGCTTTAGACCAGAAGAAAAAGGAAAACTCACATAACTTGTAGTAGGTCTTTGCTTTTTATAAATATAGAGACACCTGCTTTTACCGGTGTATGTAATTCCTACATACACTAGGGGTGTTCACAAATAAATCCAAAATGAAAGCCGATCCATGTTTAGAGGACTTAGATACATGAAAGATACAACTTTCAACATATGCTGCTCACAAACATGTGTTAATGTAAAGTCTATAATTTTTGCACAGTTTTGGCACATACACAATGACATCATTATTGACTTGTCTGCATTTATTTCTAAATGAATATCAACCGGTTTCTTTCTCAAAAGAGTAAGGGAAGGTTGAATTATTAGTATACACGGAATAGCAGTCAGGTTTTGAAATTATTACAACCGTTATTATTTCCCGTCGGCCGTTGACCTCGAGCATAACGAAATAAATCATAAATCAACCATGGTAAAATTCTAATGTTTAATATTGTAAGTAGCAAGTTCAAGATTGATTAAGAGAATTATTTGTTACTTAAACTGCAATGCAATACCTGAAATTATATGTTCGGTTAACAAATGAACTATTTAAAAATTAGGAATTACAATCCTACTTATTAACTCAATAGCCGTTGTACACAACTAAAATGAACAAAGAATTTACACCATATTTGAAGCATAAAAACAGTCTTGTCATGCAAACATAAGAACAACAACTATGATGATAATAGTATATGGCTCAATATGGTTTTTCTCCAACTGACACATACACGTATGATGCTTCAAGGAAACACAAATGACTGCTTCATCAAGACACCATATTGTTTCAATATAATAAAAAAGCTTGACTTTTGTTAAAAACATATCGAAATCCTTATATCACATCAACATTTCAAAAGAAAATTTCATTCTGACAAACTGTATAATATGGCTATAATGTTATCAATGAAAATACCTTTAACATTGCATACATTTAAATACATATATACATTATCCTATAAAGATCTCAAGCCTTTTTATTGACTCATCAGCCATTGACCACGAGCATAACGAACTCAAAATTGACGCCATATGTAAACAATCGGAACTTACGTCTTTGTCAAGCATACATACCAGCAGAAATTTTAATGTTTATCGTTATTGGTTGATTTTTATTCGTCTAAACACGAAATATCGGAAATTCAAGCCAACACAAATGATTGCTTTATCAGAACATCAAATTTCTTTTGTTGCATATATGATGTGTTTAAAGTTTATTAAAGACATATCGAAATCCTTATAACAAACACGAATAACTTATTTAATAGAATATACCATTCTGAAAAACTATGCTAAATAGCTCAATGTCAAAAATCAAATACCCATTTTGAAATTCATTACATGGCAATACATACAAATTATAAAATAATCAATGATACCGAAAAAGACTAATATAACATTCGTTTTTTTTTCAGTGAGTAAGTAGCAAGTTCAAGTTTGATTAGAGAAGTATTTATAATTCAAACTGCAATGAAATACACGTAATAGCTGTGAGAGCAAGACATTGGTTTCCCTTTCAAATATTACAATAACTATTATTTACTCATTGGCCGTTGACCACGAGCTAAATGAACAAATTACTGATACCATATTTGAAATAAAATCAGTCTTGTCAAGAATACATCAGAACACCAACTTGATGTTTGCAGTATATAGCTTAATATAGATTTTCTTTACTATACACATACATGTATGTTGCTGTTTAAGTTTTCAAAGCAACATCAATGACTGCCTCATCAAAACACCACATTGTGTAAAGCTCATAGAAATAGCTTATAGACATTTAAAGACATTTCTTAATACTGATCACAAATCAACATTACTATGTCAAAAGAAAACTTAATTCCGATAATTGCATAATATATATAGATTGTTTGAGGTGCATTAGAGACACATCGGAATCTTTACGGCAAACACGCGTTACTTATTCAAGGAACAGTTCAATTCTGATTAATTATTCTATATAGCTTGAATGAAAAAATAAATTAATACCCATTTTGAAATTCATTACATAGCAATACATAAAAATTATAAAATAATAAATGATGCTGAAACAGACTAATGTAACATTGCTTTTTTTTCAGTTAGTAAGTAGCAAGTTCAATGTTGATTAGAGAAGTATTTATAATTCAAACTGCAATGCAATACACGTAACAGCTGTTAGAACAATACATTGTTTTCCCTTTCAAATATTACAATAACTATTATTTACTCATTTGCCGATGACCACGAGGACAATAAAAAAATAACTGACACCATATTTCAAGCATAAAACCAGTCTTGTCATGCTTAAATAAGAACACCAACTTGATGTCTGCAGTATATAGCTTAATATGGTTTTTCTCCACTTTACACTCGTATATTCGTGATTATATTTGCCCTGGCGAAAGTGAGGGCTAAAATAACACTAATATAATGCCTATCCATGTTTAACTACAATTAAGTATTGCTTGCATCAATTATTTCGATTCCGAAATAGGACAATTAAGGTAATTTCTATATCCGATAAGTATAAGTGTAAAAGCGTTCGTATGGACTCTTCCATAAACCTATCTTTTTTGTGTAAAGAAGCAAATGGCTGGCACTGTGCTTTTTTTAGAGGGAGGATTTTGAACAGCCAACATGAACGGTTGTCGTATCTAGGTCAAATATGTCAATTTCGGAATGCTACTTGTTACAGTCATAATAAATGAATTAGTAACATCATGTGCACTATTTAAGAGTTTGAAAGTGTTTTAAGGTTAAAGAAACATAATTAGTGAATGACAATTTGATCAAATTCATTATTCTGAAGTAGTCAATATACGCGTGTGCAAACACATTTTATTGAATTAGTTAGAGCATTGACGAAAGAAACACGTTATATTAGAATTTTATGTAAATTATATTGCTCAATATGGATTGTATCTGCCTAACACAAAAAATGTATTTGGTTGTTCTATCAAGGTAATACAAACGATTGATCCAGCAACATATCATCCATGCTAATAGAAATTTATTTCTGGACGTAGATAAAGAGCTTATTTTGTTTTCTCATTTGTGTGTCATTTTTGTGAATTAGATCTAACATTTGAAAAACAAAAGCACAAACAACAGACCGTAGCTATCACCAGGTCAAATTGCGATTTCTGCATAGTAAGATGAATATGATCATGACTTAGTATTATCCTTAAAATTAATTACAAAACAGTATCTCAATGAGAGAGTTTAGTTAAACATATGGTGCAGACACTATTACAAAACGTAATGTTTTACAGGTCACTTCCAATGAGATAAGATTGTAAATATTTAGATCTGCCCTGCAAAGGGCAGTTTCACAAAGCAAAAACAAATGGTTTGATATCACTTGGATAATGATGTGTTAGGTTTTTTTCTATGTTTTGTCTTTTTTACTATTATTTGTCTGTTTGACTTTTCTTTATAGCCATGGCGTTGTTCGTGTATTTTCTATTTTCGATCTATGAGTTTGACTCTCTGGTATCTTTCGTCCCTCTTTCAACTTGTAAGAACATTCTTGTTTTAATGTTCTTATTTTTTCAGTGAATGCATTAAGTGCGAGATTTGCAGTGGGTAGGGACTATAGTCTTTTAATATATGAAGCCAAGATTTTGCATAAAAAAAAAACAGGATTAGATTTACATAATTTATTCGTTGTGAAAATCTATCAGTTAACATTTGAACCAATGTTCTAATGAGGATCAGTGAATACCTTATAAAACGATATCAAATATAAAGAAGAGCAATTTCATCTTCAAAATAACATTAAGTAAAGAACGACAATGTTTTTGTACATCCGTTGGCATTTTTTTCCGCTATCAAATGAAGCCAGTATACAGTGTTCATATTGTTTTTGTTGAGTAATACGTTTTAACAACCTTTTCACATTTCGCAATATCTTCCTGGAGTATTTGCTAAACGTTTATAAACGGAAAGTCCTTTAATTAATATGATTAAACAATATAAAAAAAATACGCAAATTTGTGTTTTATTTTACAATTTTTAGTATGACTACAACACATAGAAAAAAATCAATTATTTCCATCATGATATAATTCTATTAAACGAGTATGTTAATGTATTGCAGACGCATGCCCCGTATCGGAAGGGTTTAAATGAGTCAAAGAAAATGTGTAATCTCTCTCCAAAATATAATCAAGATGTTTTCAATGCTGTTTTGAAATAGTGCAGTAACTAATGAGGAAAGTATGATTCAAATGACAACAAACTTATATTTCAGTAAATGTAACTTGTTATAGTATGTTGAATATAATAATTGTTTTTCATTTGTTCTGTTAGTTGATAACGTTTGATTTGGTCAATATATTTAAGATAATGTGGATTCATTATTATTCGTTGGGAACAAATCTTCGTGGATTTGGTGGGTACAGGTAAACCACGAAATTAAATGTTCAACGAATAATACATTTTCCATAAGCGCATAATGCATACTTCTCCAAAACCGCGAAATTGAATACCAGCACACATATCAGTCTTTATGAATCCACGAACATTGATATCATCGAAAATAAATGAATCCGCCGTACCTTAAACTTGATATTGCTGTCAGGTGTATATTTGTTTCGTTTACAACTTAACATTCAATGAAATGCCATAGATAAATTTCTTTTTATACTACTTTAGTTAAAATATATATGTATAAATGCTGTAGATATTAAAATATTGAGTTGTTTCATTTATTTATTTTAAAACAATAAATAACTGAAATCAAAGTTTTGCACGTAAAATAAACACATTTTACATATTTATTCTGACTTGATACAAAATATAAAAACATCTTAACATACATGTATGCTCGATGATTATAAGAAGGAATAATACATTATCATGAAAGAAAATTATTTTGACCAACGAAATAATTTGTTGTAGTAATATTTGATAAGAAATTGGGGTGAATTTGCAGTTGACATATCCTGACATTAGCACCAAGTGTACAGCATTGCAGGCATCATGCATCTTAGAACATGTTAACACATTATAAGTCATTATTTACATGTTTATTGTAAATACATCATTTACTCTGTAGTGAGATAACAATACATCGTATATATTAACCTTCCTGTATGGTATTGTTGTTATTGGACCAAAGCATTGCATACTTGTATAATTATTAATGTAATTAACATATTTAGGCTTTTTCATTCGTGGTATTCTGATGTCCTGACAAATTGTAAAAGTCAAACAGCTCTCATAAATATTGACTGGACTTTAGCAAACCAACACTCAATCATTCGGTAATATTTAGATGAAAGTTATGTGCGATAGTGTGTCTGATTTGTTGAATTTCTCGAGGGATAGTATTCATTTAACAATAAGATATACACAAGTGTCTGTAGTTGTGATTACAAAATGACCCTGTTTTTGTTTGCCCTGGTTTAAAAATTATTGTAATTTGTGATCAACCTGGTGTACTATTTACGTTACAAGTAAAATAAATGGATCGTGCATGACACTCAAATATAATCGCCCATGTTGAAATAAATATACCGGTATGCTTAAGGCCTAAATGAATATATTGTTCGTTTTCCCAATCCCGACCCTGCCAAGCCATGTGTGGGTAGGAAGGTAGGGAAATAATTTTATTTTTCCAAAAAGCTTGAACATTATCAGACTATCTGGTAAGCCTGTAATCCAAAATGATTAAAATAATATTTGACTTAGTTTTGACAATAACATTTTATGAGTAGCACCTTTTTTGCAGGGTCGTTCGGGATTTGGGAAAAAAACAATTGTTTTATTTTATGAGAGTATGATATTATACCCCTAACGGGAGGGATTGTGCCTGATATTCATATGATGAAGACATAATCTTTCGATCAGTTCAATTGTGGTCTGGAGCTGACATGTCATGCTAGTAGTCTGTTGCTATTTATGTATTGTTGTCATTTTGTTCATTTTCTTTTGTTACATCTTCTGACATCAGACATGGACTACTCTTGAACTGAATTTGTTAATGTGCGTATTGTTATGCGTTTACTTTTCTACATTGGCTAGAGGTAAAGGGGGAGGGTTGAGATCTCATAAACATGTTTAACCCCGCCGCAATTTTGCGCCTGTCTCCGGTCAGGAGCTTCTGGCCTTTGTTAGTCTTATGTGATTTTTAATTTTAGTTGCTTGTGTATAATTCGGAGTTTATTATGACGTCAATTATCACTGAACTAGTATACATATGTGTAAGGGGCCAGATGAAGGACGCTTACGGGTGCGGGAGTTTCTCGCTACATTGAAGACTTATTGATGGCCTTCGGCTGTTGTCTGCTCTATAACCGGGTTGTTGTCGCATTGACATATTCCCCATTTCCTTTCTGACTTTTAATATTTTAATTTAGACCTTATGTTGCAATACATGTTTTGGTATATTGCAGTTTGCTGGGGTGTTCTATGTTTGCATTATCATAGATATAGGAAGATGTGGTGTGAGTGCAAATGAGACAACTCTCCATCCAAGTAACAATTTAAAAAGTAAACCATTATAACAACAAGCTATAAAGGGCCCCAACATTACTAGTGTAAAACCATTCAAACGGGAAAACCAACGGTCTAATCTATATAAACAAAACGAGAAACGAGAAACACGTATATATTACATAAACAAACGACAACTACTGTACATCAGATTCCTGACTTAGGACAGGTGCAAACATTTGCAGCGGGATTAAACGTTTTAATGGATCCAAACCTTCTCCCTTTTTCTAAAACATAAGCATAACATCACAACATACAAAAACATACGATAAAATATCAATTGGCAGACTTAACTCAATCAAAAAACGTATGATTACACAATGAACGAATAAATTTGATCTGCGATATCAGAATACACATGCACAGTTAATTAAATATTAGAGACAAACATTCATGACCAAAAGCTAACAAACAAATTCAAACACAGGACATCACTGAGAAATATTTAACCAATCAATGTTCACTTTAGAAAAAAATCGTGTTTTTATAATCTGAACACACCTATCCCATCAAACTTGAAATTAAGGATACACTAGATACAGTTATGTCTGCATCATATTCTGACTTACATCCAGCAATTAACAATGAGGGTCGGTTGAAACACAACGACAGAAAACACATCAAACGAATGGACAACAACTGTTATATTCCTGATTTGGTACAGGCATATTTCTATGCAGAAAATTGTAGATTATACCTGGTCTAATAGCTATCCAAACCTCTCATTTGTAATACAATAGAATACAAATCCATTATATTTACAAAGATGTATAAACAAAACAGAAAGATACAATAGGTTAAAGTATTAAACATAGTGTAAAGCAGTCAACATTGTGTGTATCTTTTCGCAATCATTATAAAAACAACAAATATACAAACAAACAATAATAAAGATACAAAAATACAATGACAGAATATATAATTACAGATCACCTTCATATGTAAGAAAGAAACACAACATGCTTAAGGCATATTCAAAAAGCATAATAGAACAAATGAAAGCCAGGAATACATGAATTATCACAGAACAATACCACAAATGACGGGATGTATATAAGTAGAGAGTCACCTCATTTGTAACAAAGAAACTCAAAAAGACATATAAGCAAAGCATATAGGAAATCACGAAAGGCGATAATTCAAAAATGTTTATAGAACAAGAAAATCAATCCATGTGTTCGTAGATAGTAGATTTTTTTGTGTCCTGTTAAATTGTTATACGATGATGACTGATGTACCCATATTTTGACTATTTTATTAATTATGACTGTTTATTTAACGCATCATGTAAATGTAACGGAATTTGATGAGACTGGTATTAAAGTGAGAGGGTTAGCGCTATAAAACCAGGTTTAATCCACCATTTTCTACATTTGAAAATGCCTGTACCAAGTCAGGAATATGACAGGTCTTGTCCATTCGTTTTTGATGCGTTTTGTTTTTTGATTTTGCAATGTGATTATGGACTTTCCAAATTGATTTTCCTCTGAGTTCAGTATTTTTGTGATTTTACTTTTTACACAATGACGGGATGTATCAGTACAGAACCACATCAAATGGATACCAGCATTAACAGATTAACAGACTAAACTGTAAAACTATTCTTCATAAAGACAACTTAAAGAATACTACAACACTTTAGTAAGATGACAAACAGCGTCAGTACCTAGGACCTATACCTCAAGATCACAGAGTATGATTTGTAAACTGTGTTTGTAATCTCTGGAAGCAAGTTAACTTATGTATGAATAATAATTTATGGATTTTTTTTCATTTCTCTTTTTTTTTATTCTATATTCTTAATATTTTTGATTCTCGAATTAATTTAAAGCATTCACGCAGAGGAATTTAATCTAAAATAACAAGTTGATACATAAATATGTGTGTTGACACTTAAAAATCTTGAAAACAACACAAACTCTTTTGCATTGATAATTTTTAATATAAATTCGTAATATCTTTTGATTTATTTCGTTCTACATGATTTACATGATTAAGCTTTTTTAAGTATACCGGGAAATTAAGTTACCCAGTGTGCTAAAACTGAAAATACACTCCGTCATCTACTGGTCATAAAACTGTTCTTATTTGAACAATTTCGTCGATCAAAACAAAAACAAACACCATATAGTAATAGTTGCTTTTGTATAGAATTCTTATATAGATGCTTAATTATAAATTGATAAACCAATGTTAACCAGATTACTTACACATGAATAGTTTACAGATTATAATTATATCTATCACCAACTGCACACTGCAATAACACGTAACGTAATACATTTTAGTAATATGCTTACAATTAAGTACATATAAGTAATATAAAGCTTCTCATATCTATTCATGATTCTGTAGACACGAAAGTATCAGGTGATAAATCAACTTCTTATAACAAACGAAAACGGATACAAACCAATTAATTGTAATTTAAAGATACTCTGGTAAAGTATGTTATATGGAAATCATTAAAATTAAGTTAACGTTACGAAGTGTTTATATATTGAGTAGCTGTAGGGTATCAGTTACAAAGCAAATTACAAATAAGTTTATTTTCATATAAGAGAAATAGGCTTCCACTTATGAATCATTCAATGTTTTATAAAAAAACGGGTCTTTGAATATTATGTCAGGACATTTTATAGGACGAAAGCAAAAATCAGATTATAAAATGACATATGATATAATGACGATTCAGCATGAATTCGGTTATAAGTATAAGAATATTTGAATTAATGGCCCATTCACCTTTTGTTAAATGGAAATTTAATAATTCACCAATAATTCAAAGATAACGTTCATCAAAATCATCAAAAGCAATACATACATAATCTTAATAATGAAGATTCAAAATGTAAACATATAAAGAATGGACTGAAAGAATACATCTGTTCTCAAAGAAAAAAAAACATCGACATTTACCAAAGGAAGCTTCAAAAAATATGTTGAACGTAAAAAATTAAACCCGGCATAGCACAAAACTAAAAGCATACAAACGAGACAAAAAGATAAACAACAGTTTATATTTTGTGTTACAGTTCACTGCAATATAATTACATATATTTGTCAAGAAAAGCTCAAATTCAACCTTTGTGTTTACAATCGGAGGTGGTTTCAGTTCCGTATTATAGCACAGGAAAGTCTAATACAGTGTACTTGTAAAAAGATTCACAGAGATAAAGTTTAACTATCTTTTCCGTTTATTTTTTCACATATTATGTTGAGGTTAATTGGTCATTGGATTATTCTGTAGTCTTACAAACAAGCATAAGAATTCATTATCAGAACATTTTCGATAAACTATGAAGTGTGCTGAAAACGTAACAAATACCGTGTTTTTCTTGTTTTAATTTAGCATTTAATCACTGTAAGGCACTTCAAACGGACTTTCTATTAAAATTATCACTTATTTGTCGGATCAAAATATGTAAATTGATGTTAAACATTATTCTCGTGGTTTTGTCGATAGAGTAACAATTCTGGTCTTGACTATCCTTTCAATAATTTTTTTGCAATGAAAGCTTGGTTTGCGAGTTCGAGTCTCGCAGATGGTATTTATATTTGACATGTTCAATTACAATACAAATTGACAAAGATTGACAGTTTCACAAGCGACGATTATCTCCGGGCTCTTCAGCTGTTTCAAACTGCCTTTTCCCCCTTCAATCAAAACAACAACACACTTATAGCTACAATGTAGCCAATATTACACATGTTACAGAGATAACCGTTCAACAACATAAACCAATATATTGATTAATCAATGCAATGTTCATAATGCTTGCAGAGTATGTATACGTTTACTACATTTTTGTTTCGCCTCCTTGTTTACATGGATTAACATTATTAAATTAGTGTGTTACCTTTGTCATATTTTTATTCAATTGATTTATATCTAAAATATATTGATATCATAAAATGTTTACTTATTAAAGTTTAAACTTGAATGATAATTAGCCTAGGTATACTTTACAACAGTTATGTTCAAGATTTTGTTATAAGTTATTCATGCATACCCTTTGTCAGTATTTATAAAGGAATAAGACCTTAAAAGAGTTAGATAATTAAAGGTATACTGGTTTGAACCAGATTACGGCTATAAAGATATTTTGATAATATATCTAACTGCGTTTATTATATCAACTGATCATTTGAACAAAGTTTGTATTTGACAAAATAAAATTGGGATATATTGATAACCAGTGAGTATTTGTTTTAATTTCATGAATAATATATGTTATATAATTACGTTATAGACTTTTTGTGACTGAAGAACCATATGAATGATTGCACTGTGTTCATATGACTACTACAGTTAACACACAGTTTAATCTAAGAAGCATGTATATATATGTGCATACACGAAATACATTTTTGATATTAACTTAAAGGGTTCGTTTGATTTCATGTCATTTTACAAATTGGGCAACAATGATTAAGAAATAATTTATGGGAGCTTGAATATATTGTGATTTTACCATGACAAATATTTTACTCTTGAGCGATAGTGTAGGGTAAAATATCAGCATACAGGGACCACCCGTGGTAAATTCTAGATATATTCAAGCCCCCATGAATTATGTCGATTCTAATTGAACAAATACGGTAATTCTTTTAAATTCAAGCATTCCAGGTTGATTTAACTCATTAACCAAATATAATTAAGACCTAGGGTCATTTGATTTGAGGTCCTTGGTTTAGGACCTTGAAATTGAGCTCAAGGTCACAGGTTAATTTAACTTTCTAGATTTTGACTGTTGATTTTACCTCATATGTATGCCGGTTATATTTATCTTCAGCTGCACACTGCAATAACACGTAACGCGATACATTTGAGTCATATGCTTACAATTCAGTTCATACATATTAGTAATATATCACTTCTCATGTCATTCTGTAGACATGAACACGTCAGTGGATAAATCAAATGCATATAACAAATGACAACGGATACAAACCAATTAACTATAATTTGAAGATCAACATATAAAGTATGTTATATGAAAAACATTTAAACTAAGTTAATGTTACAAAGTGTTTATTTTCTGAGTAGCGGTATCAGTTACACAAAAAAATTATAAATTAGTGTATTTCAAAATAAGATATAGACTTACACTTACATATCATTCAAGGTTCTTCAAGAACGGGAATTTGAATATAAAGTTACTCACAGCATAGTTTATAAAAAAAAAACAATACATCCAATTCTCAAACAACATATACCAAAATGCACGAGTATGATACTTTCGACTATAAGTGAACGCATACATGAACTAATTATTCTAATGTAACGTACATTCAAATTCTTCTCATCAATATACATGTAGTCACAATCGTACTAATGGAGTTTCGTAAGAATGACAAAAAGGGAAAACACTATTCTAAAGTATGTAGTGTATAAAGAAGGGGAGATTTGAGATCTCACAAAAAACATGTTTTACTCCGCCGTTACAGTTTTGCACCTGTCCCAATTCAGGTGCTTTGACCTTTGCTTATCAATTTTTTTTTTAATTTTGGTTTATAAGTTAATTTCACAGGAGTCACATTTTTACTAAACTAGTATACATTTTTAGTTAAGGGAACAACTAGTGCCCGCCTCCCTCTGCTGGATTTTTTCGCTGTTTTAAACATGTGTAAAAGCCCATTTGTGTTCTTGTGTTGAGTCCTGCTCTTTGATCGGGTTGTTGTCACTTCGACAAATTCTTTATTTCGATTGTATGGTTTTATTCTAATGTATAACCTTTAAAATGTCGTTGATCCTTTTCTGAAATAATGTATCATCATTAGTTATTACTTACAAAAGATTAAATGTGAATGATGATATACTTTGGGTTACTTTTCAAAAAGGATCTCCAATTGCTATTGTTATACTAAGTTAATCATGCATACATGTTGTTATTTTGTATGAAGGAAAAAACATTGTTAAAAAAAATAAATAATTTAGATGATACTGGTTTAAACGTGTTTTCGAATATAGAGAAGATTTGTCAATGAAATCAACGACGGAGAAAATATAATCGAAATATTTTAAAGTAGTGTACATTTGAAAATAAGTTGGGGATTGAATATTTACCTGTGAGTATTTAATAATTTGCTAAATTTTCTATGTTCCTTCAAGCAGTTTCGTGACGGTAAGATCATACGAATGTTTATTATATTTCTGTTATAACATAGCTACTCTTACATGTCTTTAAAATATTATGATTATGTCCCAACAATATGTAACATCTGAATATAAAATATAGGTTTTTTTTCCATTTCATTTTTAGTTATGTTGTTATAAACATCAGGCAACATCCGACGTCTATCAAAAACTGCAACGACCATCTAAACCCACTGAAACATATTACTACATTTGTAGGTGAATAATTACGAATTATAACATTAAATTGGTAATTTATTAAGACTGTCCTTGGACGAATATTTTCGCATATCAAATTTAAATAAACTAATTATTAATGTCGACGTTCGGTTTGTACGTTTGTAAACTTTAATGTGTATAAAATTGAAAAAAAAGAAGAAAAAAGACCAATGTCAAAACTCAAATATAATTCGAAATGACCATTAAAAATGACAAATTAAGCGCTCAAACACATCTTACGAAAGGAAAATAACTGCAATATTCAAAACTTGATACAGGCAATTTTCTTTTTTGAAAAGTGGTGGACCATACCTGGTTTTATAGCTAGATATAACTCTATTTTGTATAACAGTTGCATATAGGTTTATTATATTGACAACACTGTGTGATCTTAACAAGCAGACATAATTTGTAAAAACGTCATAAACTGTGGAACACCTGTCAACAGTGTAGTATAATTCAAATCACAATAGAGAAACAAATAACAGTTTCAACAAAGAAACACAAAATGCAATATATGCAAAGTTCACAAGCAAACAATAAAAGACAAGAAAGCAAACTGACCATAGCACAAAGGCTGGATGTTTAAATATATGAACTAAATGTACGTCCACAAGATATTGAAATAAAGAAATAAAAGACATGAAAAGTATAGATTGACAAGTTTATCATCGCGCTATATTCCGAACATGCCTGTCCAAAGTTAGGAGTGTATAATTCAGTGATTATCATTCTGTGCTATGCAACATACTTGTTTTTCTTTCATTAATTTGTAAATGAATAAGATCGTTAGTTGTCTCGTTTTAAATTGTAACACATTTGTCAAGTGTACATGTTTTGTAAAATCTTGACATCATATATAGATATATGTTTAATACTGTGAACTATTTCTGTTTAGGAAATATGAAAGGACTAATACTTATTCTGTACATTATGAGAGAAATGCGTACGGGGTATAGCCAGAATACAGGTACGTAAAATGTTTAACCGTGACAGGAACTAAAATATACAAAATGATACACTAGCAAACAGATTTTATGGATGTGTACTGATTGATATTTAAGTCGTGGTAACCTGATTTGAAAAAGTAAAAAGATGTCAGTTGTCATTTTATTGATCAAAGATTCATAAATATTAAATAACGTCAACGTCTGTGCTTTTGTTAGATGAATTTTTGTTTTGTATGAGGATCTGATTTGTGTTGTGCGTGTTCTCATGTACTGTTAAATCACTGACCAAGGTTAGATACATCATTGGAGCCTTTATACATGTTTAAACACGACAGAGAATCCATAAACCTTCCCTCGTCAGTAACCGGTAGCTCAGTGGATTTGGTTGGTTTATGATTGTCATATTTTTTGTTGTTGATTGCTTAGTTGCAAATAAGGCATTTAAATGGTCTCAATAGAACACGTCAACTTATTAATGCTGGGTCAATTTAAAACCGACCAAACGTTATGTCTTTTCCCATTTGTAAGCGCTTATGGTTGCATATCATTTATATCATTCACGTTATTTGAATTTTTTGTGTGGAGAGTTGTTTCATTGGCAATCATACCACAACTCTTTATTTTATATTTTACTGGAATATCACAAAATTAAGCATTAACACAACCTCGAACTTAATAGGCAACTAAGTTTTTTCGTGTAAATTGCAATAACGAACATTTTTTAAAAGCTGTGACAAATTGGTATTAACCATAATACATATGTATACTTCCCACATCCTTAGTTATGTATATACGATTACAGTAGTTTTATAATTTATTATGTAACATTGTACTCACGAGAAACTCGTTACATACGATATGGAGTTATTGATTGTTGTAGTTTTGTTTTAAAAGTTGTAATTATTCATCAATTCACAGTGACATACTACGATTTTTTTTAAAATGGAGTGATTTTGCGCTTAAAACCAACATATTCAGTTACAAGTAAATGCCATTAATTATGGAAATATATGTCGTTAAAAATATTTCCACTCTTAAATGCAGCCCTATGTTCGGGACCGGTTTGTAATTATAAATATTATGCTGATACCAAAACTTCAAATAAAACAATTACTGAAATTCTAAAAGGAATGTCCCTAATCAACATGATTTAATAGCAAAATCAAAAGCTCAAACGAATGGATAACAACTGTCATATTTCCAACTTGGTAAAGGTATTTTCATATGTAGAAAATTGCGGATTAATTTGATTGTAAAGCTAGCTAAACATCTAGTTTGTATGACAGTCGCATCACATTATATTATATTGACAACGATGTGTGAATAATAATAAAACAATAAACATAAAAGGTAAAATGTTAAAAAGGGGAACAACAGTCAGCATTATGCTACAATCTTAATCACCACAAAAACAAAGACATATGTAAGAAATAAGCACAAAATGGCATACAGATCGAGCATATTTAAACAAATTAAAGTTACGAATTCACAAATTTACCATGATACAATAACACAATTACGGGATAAAAAGTACAGAGTCACGTTATATAATCAAAGAAACATACAAAGACATATACAATAAACCTTAGCAAACAAGAAAGACAAGAATACAATCATGCTTTACAATAGCACAATAATGCGATGTAGAAGCAAGTTTAACCCTCCTAAACTTCACATTAAACCCTCATACACTTTAAATCAAAACAATAAAATGAAGCACTTATAAAGAACCTTTAAAACCTGTTTAAATTCGCTTGGGGAAATCCTTACCTTATTAAGGAGTTTTCCTTTCGTTGGTTGATGCTATCAAAAAGAGTATGGTTAAATTTGAAGTTGGTAAAATAAATTTCGGAAAACGAGTAACGTTTCCTTTTCAGCAACATATTGACAAAAGAAGGTTATCTTATCATTGTAAATATGTTCAATCATATGAATACTGAATTAATTGAATTTGTAATTCTAGTTTCTATGGTACTATTCTATTGGGTATGCAAAGACTCGGATACAGAATACATTGTCAGTTTCTTTTTTGTGTACTATAACAAATAAAAAGAGACATCATAAATATATGTATGTCTATCTGCAGGAGATCTTCGTTTAATGGGAGAATTAGAAGAACATAAAGGACGATTAGAATTTTTTTATAACGATACTTGGGGAACTGTGTGTGACGATTCTTTCGACAATATTGATGCCAGTGTAGCGTGTCGACAACTTGGATATTGGTATGTAAAAGCTTGACACGCAATAAATGTTTTTTTCGGGAGTGGATAAGGGGCAGTTTTCCTATTGACACCTAATATCAAAGTAATTTACGTTTAGTTCGATATTTACTGAAATGAACGACGGACCAATATAACTTAACAGATACTTCAAGATTTATCTTTCGTTCACAAGCATATACCTAAAATTTCAAAACAAACAAAGAGTAAAAAACTTGGAATTCTATGATAGTCAAGGCAGTAGATATGTATGAAATAGAGTTTAAATCTTGTACCCGGATGGATTTGTTTTTTCTATTGTCATTATTCTAACAATAGTTTTTATTACACAGCTTTGTGTTCATACTTAAATTGTTTTGAATCGATGTCTGATTTATAAATGTTGCATGTATGTTGAAATTTGTATGCAATGGGTTAACAATATTACCTCCATTAAAAACATGAAAAAAACTAGTCTCAAAATTAAGTTATCAAAAACAAGAAGAAATAAACCTAGCAGTTATATTTATTGTAAATGACAATTACGTTCATTGTCTATGAGACAGATACAAAGTTGCATATGTATTTCAAAAATTTACAATCACGCATTTTAAGGGATTCCGATATAGTTTTAATGGAGTTTGTTCTTGGTGCAACAGTTAATCATTTGCAGGAATGTCGTGCGAGTAATTTTCCGTGATAATACACCTAATCCTAAACCTACACGCTTATTAGAAGCATTGTGTCAACTGATGTTTTTAACACATGTCAACGTATTTGCCATGACGATTTGTGCATTAAATTAAAAAGACAATAATAATCAAAACCAAGGAGTAAACAAAGACTCAAAGAACCAAAGAACATTTAAATCAACAGATATAAATAATAAATAAGAAACAACACAACTCCACTAAAAAACCGGGATTGAAATCAGGTGCTCCAGAAGGGTAAGGCTTTCCTGCACCCTATACGACACCCGTCGTGTTATTTCTTTGTTCACTTCGGTAATGATGGAAGGTTATTATGACTGAGGAAGAATATCAGATATGATTTCTGACACGCTTTTGTCATAATGGTCAATCGGCTCATGAAAGCGACCGTAACATTTCTTGAGTGATGACCTTGATTTAAAAAAAAATGATATATAAAATTATAATAAATAAAACACTTGTTACTGTTGATGTTTTTCGTCGTGAATGTTTTCTGAGGTCTTAACAATAAAATAAACGTAATATAGCTATTTCAAGACGACTGACCCTCTTGGTGCTAACATAATGACAAATATAACTTTTGTTATCATTCATTCCTGATCGAATTTTAATTTGGAACCGGTTTTATACAACTTGTGTGTCTAATCGCACACACAACATAGTTTTACGGTGCATTTTAGTAACAAGCAAGGTCAATAGTAATCTTTGCCATGTTTCATAACAAAAGATCTCAAAAGATTTTAAAAAAGAACACAGTATTACATATGTACTACTCTAATGTATCTCTTCACATTAAGCAATACAGAGATATATACAACCAATTTGCCTATAACCTTGCAGAAATATTATGCAAGCGACATTGTAGCAGGCAACGTCGTGCATGTTCGGCTTTTAGTTGATGTTACCAAAGGGAGACGCAATTGAAAAGATTGATCGCAATTGATAGTGAGATACATCTTTTAGTTTTTTTATCTTTGGAAAAACTCTGATAAAAATTAATAAATGTAGAAAAATAAGAAAAAAAAAGACACTAAAAGAAACTCTCGAGTTCCTTATTTAAAGGTAAAATAAAATATCCCACTTTCAACATCTTATTCTTAGTTGTAAACATGGATTATATAACCGGTTCGTCACTCTTGTAGGGATTTAACTTCCTCTCTTACCTTTACTTCACGTTGAATTCAATCTAATTAGTTCAAGTGTAAGAATATATATTTTAAGATGTGTGTAACTTTGGTTAACTTTTGCACAAAGTGCAAAAATCCAAAATTGTCAACCTCAATATCTCGAATTTGTGATTTAGTGCAGTGCTACAACATATTTCAAAACGAAAAATTATGACAACATAACGTAAAACTGAATAATATGCTCTTTGAAATATAATTGATAAGTTATTATATATTAGCATTTGAAATCGAAATATATCTTAATGAAGACCATTAGATTTTTTTGCAAAAACCCTCGCAAGCCATGTATGTGTTGTCCATTTTGGAGATGGGAACAGCTGGTTATTTTCAATTTTAGACATAAGAAATGCAGAAGACATATAATGAAAAATAATTCTAAAATTAAAGTAATAAATAATAAGATAAAACAATAAGCTTACTAATTATAGAACGTGTAAATGAAAGAGATGTCCATTGGTAATGAGACAGATACATACTTTGTGTTCATATGTATTTAGAATAGTTCTATACATTTGTTTTGCACAGTTCTGGTATAATGTGGACATCCAAGTTTGTAAAAGATGGATATGGTAAGATCTGGATAGATGAGATGCAATGTACTGGAACAGAGAGCAGATTGATCAACTGTTCATTCCATTATTATCATAATTGCGGTCATAATGAAGATGTTGGCATTGATTGTGATGTTACATGTCCTCAGTCTGGTAATGATTATTTGTGTTTTCAGTTTTTTCGTATTTGCTTATTGATATTATCTGTCATTGTTACTGTAACTAATTTACCTCTTAAGATCGTATTTTTATAGTTAAGAGATTTGCAAAAGCATTTATCTAACTCGACGAATGTGATAATTATTGTAAACACAATTCTTTCGACGTTAGACGAAGCAGTTGTCATGATCAATTACATACTTTTTATGGTGTAATTAAAAGTTATCCACTGTCTTTTATACAAATCATTTAAGTATTTAGTACATCCAGATGACGTTTACATCATTATCCCTTTTGAACATGTTGAAACTGTACTTTCTATACAACTTATGTTTAAAAATCACTGGTACCAATTCACAAAAGTACAATCTATAAAGTATCCACAAATATATACTAGTTCATTGATAATGAACGCCATACGTATTTCCAAATTGTAAACAAGAAACTAAAACTAAAATAATACAAGACTAACAAAGGCCAGAGGCTCCTGACTTGGGACAGGAACAAAAACGCGGCGGGGTTAAACATGTTTGTGAGATCTCAACCCTCTAGCCAATGTAGAAAAGTAAATGCATAACAATACGCACATTAAAATTAAGTTCAGTCCGAGTCTGTTGTCAGAAGATGTAACCAAAAAAAAAAAAAAAAATGACAATAATACATACACAATAACAGACTACTAGCAGTTAACTGACATGCGAGCTCCGGACGTCAATTTAACTGACTGAAAGATTATGATTTCATCATATGAACATCAGGCACAATCCTTCCCGTTAGGGGTTTAGTATCATACCGTCATAAGAACATAAGAATGAGAAGAACATAACCCGTGTCATGCCAACAACTGGTTTTTTAATAGATGTGTTTAGTTCCGATGCAAAGACCCTTTAAGTGAATCAATATTAACGCCAACATATGCAATCTTTAATGACCTGACAACAGTATCGTAATTATATCCCTTCCTCATAAGTCTATTGAAAGGTTTTGTTAGTTTTTGAGGTGAATACTGACACTTTTGTGCTTTATAAAGTACGATTCCATTAAAATTGCAAGCCGATCAAGATTCCCTCTTTAAGATAGAAACATTGATTTGAATGTATATGCAAATATTTATTTTACAACCACTAGGTGATTTGCGTCTAACTGAAAGCGCACATGAAAATGACGGACGATTGGATATTTATTTCAACGGTACATGGGGAACTGTATGCGATTACGCTTTTGATGACATTGATGCGGCAGTAGCATGCCGACAACTTGGATATCGGTATGTACATTGACCGTGTTACTGAAAAACACAACGCAGTTTAGAGGAAATCCGTAAACAAAACAATTCTTGATCGAACAAATCATCTGTGTTATTATATTTTGGTTACTATCGAAATAAGATCAACGCAAATTAATTACTATTTGACCCTTATTCGGATATATCACCGAACCAGTAAGAATAACGTAAAACAAAAACAAATGTGAATAATTTATATAAAACCTGCAAAATACAGCACTCAAAATTGAACCACTTATAATCCAAATGCTTTCGAATACTCTGATATGAAAGTTCAGCTAAAATGTACATGAGATCTTGCAACATGCAGAATACAAAAGTGCCAACGAATTAATTCTTATAAAAGACAATGCATTATTTACTTTAAAAAAGTAAACGTCAGTTAAACTACAGTATCTGAATTTGATTATGATTAAATAACCAAAATATAATGCTTACACTGTTTAAAAAAATAATATGTGTGCAATCGTACTAAATTTGTACCCTATTAACTTTGTGTTTTTTAAGGTATTTTCTGGATTTATATTTTTCATAAATTCTCAAACCCAAAAAAACGGAATTAAGAAGCTTTAAATATTGATGTTTGTTTGTAATAAGCAGTATTTTAACAAATAAAATAAGAATGATAAATAAAATAATTTTGAAACTCAATGGCAAACAACTGCTTAGGCACATAACTAAAATACAGCATAACCAAATATACAGGCACACATCACTTTAATAAAAAAACAACATGATAAAACACGGAAATGCTAGTATACAATTACATCGACACAGAAACATGTTGCATGAAAACAAAATGTTAATACTATTGCCAGGCAACACCAATTTTATGTTTAGGTCATAGGACAAACGCTCCTTAAAATATGTTGCGAGCGACCGAATAATTTTTGATTGAATTTATTTTTTTAACAAGAGTTTTTTTTAAGGCGGACGCTCTTTAAGTGGAGCGAGCGGCAATGTTGTTTTTGAATTGTGCGATTTGGAAGTATATGTACATGAAAAAACCAGGTTACTACGTATACAAGGAAACAGGAAGAGAAACATACAATTTGATGTAGTTGTGCATATACAGACTGTAGCATACTCCACTTTCTGGTTAGCCTGGCTTTAGTTTCATTTTGATTATTTTCGTCATTTAAGCTTAAACTGAGGGAATTTATATTTAAATTTCATACATGTGTTTTTATTTAAAGAAGCATAGCAGATTCAATTTAACAAGAGGGATTAGGTTTATTAGATAAAATTAACGTGGTGAATACAATTGAATATATCTATGTATCCCCATAAACATTACCTTGAAAAATATAAAGTTGTTTTCATCAAACTTGATAAATGGTACTGATAGGGTATTGGCCGATCACAGTCCAGTTGGAACTATTTATCGACAATAGGATAAACATAATGAGTAAGGTAAATATGTCAACGTCTTAGATACCTATGCATGCATATCTCAACCTTCCCTTAAACTACATGTAACCACATTCAAATGCATTATTCTCACTTGGGAAAATACTCTTTCCTTTTGACCCTAACAGCTGCAATGAATTTTAAACTCTTTAGTTCAACTTGAAGTGGTTGCACCAATAACACATTCCTTATTATTAGCATGCCAATCATAATACCACCTTAGAACTAAAAAAAGGTTCCATTACAAAGGAGTTATGTATACATGCTAATAGATTAACAAGATATAGAACCACTAATTCAGGCCCGGTCGGAACGAACATACAAGACAGTAGTTCATATTTTAAACAAAATAGTTCCTACGCATAGCTGTATATTTGTCAATAGCGGGTATATTTGGTAATTTGTGGTATCAAATGAAAGCTTTGGGCCTTAGGATCACTGTAGAATACTTTATTTAAATTATAAGAAGTATATGAAATTATGATAGAAGGGCATATTTGACCTGTTGTTCAGATCAGAAGTTCCTGTTTTTCTACTATCACACTTCAGGGAACCAGTGCGCTTTACTATGCAATTAAAGGTATGTTGATATTTACAGCACAAGTCAGGGTCAGGTATAGTTTTTACATGAAATAACTGCCATTTTGTTTGAACTTAAGACAAAGAAGCCATTAATGATTGAAATTGTAGAATTTAACAGAATCATCATTGAGGTAACTAGTTTACAAAATGTGTCCGGTGACTAACCAAGATGGCAGCTATGGCTAAAAATAGAACATAGGGGTACAATGTAGATTGTGTCTTATATTTCTGAAACCAAAGCATTTAGAGCAAATTTGACAAGGAGTAAAACAGTTTATTAGGTCAGTATCTATCCTCCCTAAAAATTTCAGATGAATCGGACAACTAGTTGTTAGGTTGCTGTCCATGAATTGGTAGTTTTAAGACAAATTTGCTGTTTTTGATTATTAGCTTGAATATTATTATATTGATAAATTGTAAACAGCAATAATGTTCAGCAAAGTAAGATCTACAAATAAGTTAACATGACCAAAATGTTCAGTTGATCCCTTAAGGAGAAATTACCCTGTATAGTCAATTTTTAACAAGTTTTTGTCTCCACTTAAACAATTCAACTTAGATGAATTTAACAAAAGTTGTACACAATCATCAATATACAGTTATGGCCCGTTGAAAAGGTGAACATCCACAATTGTCAACACGAGAAGGTTATTTCATTGAGGGCGTAGCCTGAAGTGAAATAACTTTTAAGGGTTGACAATTTTGGACATTCATTGATTCTAAGGGGCCACAATTGTTTTATTATACCGAACTCAGAGTAGAAGGGCATGTCTAACGCTTACTATAGTGTCTATATTTTTAACATAACACACAGACTGACGTTTGAAAATACATTTGTGTTCGAATTACTCTAATTTACAACAAAAGTAGAATCTTTTTGTAAAATATTGATGGCCCTGAAAAAGGACCGTTTATAAGAGATATCATCGGCTTCTGGCACTTTCAGCTCATGTCCAATGCCTTATTTCCTCGTCTCTCGAGGGGCTTGAAGTGTAACGTGAACGCTGCCATTTTGTTTATTTACGTCTGTGACCTTATTTTCATGGGAGGTAACTCAAGTAGAAATCAACAAACTCAAAAGGTTATTCACCGGTGAATAGTAGGGTTATTCACCGCTGGTGTACATTTTGTAGGGTTATTCGTCCTACCTTGCAATTGAATGAAATTTAACTGAATTATTCCATGGCACGTGATAAAGTTTTACCTTAATTGTTTGAAATATATGTAAGGTATAATAATAGGGTATGCAGTTAAAAAAATGTGTCCGATGACCCCGCCTGCGAGCAAAGATGGCCAGCATGGCTATAAATATTATATTGGGTAAAATGCAGTTTTTGGCCCAATATCTCTGAAACCAAAGCATTTCTAGCAAATCTGCCAAAGACAAAACTGTCCATCAGGTTAAGATCTATCTGTAATATTATTCAGCAAAGAAAGATCTACAAAAAAGTAAATATGACCAAAATAGTCTTAACGAGTTATCGCCCGTTATAGTTATTTTTTATAATTTTCAATAATTTGGTAAATTGTTACCAAAAAAAGTCCACTAAAACTACTGGGCCAAGTTCAAGAGATAATTGTAAGCATCAAGAATGTTCTGTAAGAGATACAAACACATCACCATCACCAAAACATAATTTTATCATGACTCCATCTGTGTACTTTGTTTAATATGCACATAGAACAAAGTGAGCGACACAGGCTATTTAGAGCCTCTGGTTTAAAGATACGTTTTGAAATTGTCTAACCTTACACATCATGAGATGGATATTCGTACTTAATCTCAAAGTATACTGTGCTACTTTGTGTGTACATAAGTTGTTTTCTGTAAACCTCCTTTTTTGTCGGGATTTTTTCGTACTGATTTGACTGATGCCGACGAAATGTGCATCTGACTTACGCTAGTTTGAATCTAGTCTCTTTAATACTGTTCAATTAAGCAATTTATTGCAGAGTCAAATAAACTATGCTTGATACGTTATAGAACTGGTACAGCCATTCGTTCAAGCCTTATTGTTGATGGTTCTGGTAACATCTGGTTGAATGGTTTAGGATGTGAGGGTAATGAGAGTAAATTGATGAACTGTATTTCTAATGGGAATCTGTATTGTTCCCATGGCAATGATGTTGGAATCCAATGTTCAGTTTCCTTACCAAATGAATATCACGGTACTATGAATTTCATATGTTTGTTCAATTGTTTTTAATATAACAATGTGAAAATACATATTTGTATTGAAATATTCATATTGACAATTTGTAATATAGTATTCGACATGTTAGGTTACAATGATGAAACGAAAAGAATGGTTTAAAAAGGAAATTAAAGTTAACGGGAGATCATTTACAATGTTCATAATGTTAGCATGAAAAATAAAAGAAACCCAAACAACTAAACAAATACCCAAGCATATTTTAACTATACCCTTTTTTAAACACAAAGTGATTACGCTACAACATCATTGTCTGATACGAGGACGTCTTAACTGATACCGGAATCGTTAGTAAATGTCAATTTGCCAATAAACAAATGCTAGATTTCTTAATCATGAAAATCATGATATGAAATACAAAACAGTGACAATCGTATCAATTGGGAGATATATACTCTGTTTAATGGCTCTAAACAGAAATTGAAAGTTCACAATTAAGAGGCTAAAATCATTCATTTTGTCTTGAAGTTTTGTGTTCAATCTACCCTTATTTCTAGATGTAAGTTAAGATATGAGACAGGGTATCTGTTGTATCCTTTATCTCTAGTTCGAGCGGATAGATGAGTTCTTCAAAGTCACAAAATTTAAATTTTTAGTGTAAGAAGATCCTCTTTATAGCGGAAAGTAAAGTTTAATGATATTACTAATGTTATTGTCTTTTATTACTAAGGAATAATGGTATTAAGTCAGCCTTATGATAAAAAAGGAACAATTCAGCAATAACAATGGGACACTTGGTTCCCATTGCAATGTCGATTATTTACAAAACACGTCCAACAAATGTAACACGTATGTTGTCAATCAGGAAATCAAGCATATTGATAATATTAGTTTCAGAGAATATCTTGTTTGAATCAGAGTGTTTTTTTTTGTAAAGGAGGACTATAGGACAAGATATTTATATATACGTTAGTCACTCTCTGTTATGAAATAACGCAATATCATCTCTTTTTCAATTTGTCTTTAAGTTTTGAATTGTGAATGCTTATGTAAACAGTTCAAATGTTTTACTAATATTGCAAAATGAAAGAGTCTTAGATTGTATGTTTTTTAAAGTTCTTTAGACTATTTTTAGTATCCACATCTGATTTACACCACCTCTGGGATATGCAGTTTCACAAAACTCCAAAGCCCAGCTTTGATTGCTGATAATATTGATTAGACCAAGCAATATACCGTTGTATGTAAAGGCACTTATGTAGTTGAGGTATCAAATACAGGGAAAAAAATGTCTTAGTATCTCCCTAAGTTAATTGTGCAATCGACTCTAATCGGTATTAACTAGTAATGTCAGTTTTCCTATCAAATATCTGTATTTTTCTCAGGCTTCCTCTTCCAATAAAAACTAGACACTACAAAATAGCACAAACAGTGGCGCTTAAGAAACCAACAGCCAATCAATAGATTGTATACAGGATTCATTGAATTCCATCAGCGATTGTAATGCATGACAAACATACATTGCATGGAAAAGAGGGAAAGCTGATGGTTTTATAGTTATTAAATACAAATTCAACATTGAGGATTATTTTTTTGTAAAGCCGGAGGAAGAGCTTGATTTCAAAATGTTGGCACGAGAAGAGCTTTATCACATGAAAAAGTTACAAAATAAAAAAATTGATACTACAGTTTTTGATGAAACGTACAGTACGTGATTATTTATCGAGTAATTGTTAAATTGTGCATTATCCAAATAATGTAGTAGGTTTCGTCAAAATAAACCTAACTAACCAATTGGAAAAAGGAAAAGATAAAAAAAACGGTACCAGCTCTGAAACATTAAAAATAAAATAAAACAAACAACATTGCACATCTTTACACTACATATATGTATTATCTGACTTATATTTTTTTGCAATTATTGATAATATTAACAGGACTTTTTTATCATTATTTTTTTCTACACAGGGAATTTGCGTTTAATCGGTGGCAGAAGTGAAAACGAAGGAAGACTTGAAATAAATCTTTACGATGAATGGGGAACTGTTTGTGATGATTATTTTAACAACATCGATGCAACAGTTGCTTGTAAGCAACTTGGATACTGGTAAACACATCTTACAATTGTGTCTTTATTTAAATATATTATTGTTTCTATTGAGCATAATTGCCCAACGTTACGTGAAATCAGACTGCATTTGAGAGTCACGGATCATTTTTTTCTAGACAAAATTCACGTCTTGTGTTCAAATTGTATTTCTGATATTTACAATGAGTTTCGGTTAAAAACCGATTAGGTGTTACCACCAGTCCAATAGTCAACTTGTTTGTGTTGACATGTTTCTATCCTTGGTATGACTATAACTATACATTTAATGATGTTTCTACCACAGAAAGCTTACCTAATCTTTTAATTGGCAAATTTATTTGTTGTATTCCCGAGAGTTGAATTTTTTTAATGTTTTTGTTTTGTTTAAGCCAAACCAAGAAGTCGTTTTTATACAAATCAATTCTCTGGAGAACAACATTTTATTCTGGTACATGTATCCATGATTAGTTTATTTATCATACTTAATTAAAAATTAAGTTATAAGACATGGGGCCTGAATACATCATGATTTTAACACGGGTTGGTCCTTTAAGATAAGGTATTTAGATTGGTTTCGATGAATTTAAATGAATAGTTTACTTATATGTCTTATGTGTACGTGTAATAATAAATGGGTTTTAACAGATTTTAGCATTGTTTGTTTACGTTTCATTGTTCTGATGATTTTCGGTCTTCCCTAAAAATGCTTATTTTAAGGGCCAGCTGAAGGACACCTACAGGTGCGATAATTCTCGCTTCATTGAAGACCCATTGGTGGCCTTCGGCTGTTGTCTGCTCTATGGTCGGGTTGTTGTCGCTTAGACATATTCCCCATTTCCTTTCTCAATTTTATTATATTCTTACGTCATTATTCTTCTACGTCATTCATAAAAAAAGCATATGACGTGAAAGTAGGATCAGAACAGCCCAAACAATATATTCATATTTTACCACAGGTGTGTACTCAAAGGTTTCGATGTACTTTATGTTAGAATAATTGTTGTACTTCTGTAGAAGCCATTTAAATAAATCCATATATATATTCCACTGTTTATACAAATTGATAGTTAAATTATTATTTGATTGATTATGATTATCCCACGTGTCATTGAACAAATCTTCATATTCCTCTCTGAGTATCATATTCTATTCTGAAGTGTTGGGACTACATCGTGCGACATTACGCACGTTAAATGTACATAAAGTTTTGAACTTCTTTATTTCTTACAAAAGACATCAAAAATCAGTATCGTGTTCAAATATATTAAGACAAGAAAACCAAAAGAGGAATAATTAACTGTTGATCCGTACTATTTATCAATGTGTTTCGTGTAATGAAAAAAAAAACCAAATAGGCGGATATGAAAAATTGTATGCAAAGTAGTTTATATTTAGGTAGAAATAGCATAGACAGCGGAATAAATCATTCGTTCTCGATCCCTAAACTTCAGACGGAATGACGATTTACTCACGATCGAAAAAGCAAGAATCTCGTGAAATATGACTATTCTTCGGTGAACAATTCTTCATATCTCCCTCAGGCACGGAAATTAAATGCATAATGTGTCCATTAACAAAATTCAAATGCTTCTGTTGTGATTATTGAAAACCAAATATGTTTTACTATTACTACCTGCGTTGGCTTTATGCATGCATGCATGACTGTACAGCTAAACCGTTTTATACTTGTTTTTTGCTTATTTGGTCAGTACTGGTACCGTATTGAAGGCTAAAAATGTAGAGGAAGGCAATGGAACAATTTGGTTAGATAATGTTGGATGTTTAGGAAACGAAATGCAAATAATTAATTGTTCATATGATACCTTTATCACTGACTGTGGGCATGATGACGATGTTGGGATCGAATGCTTCAGTACTTGTCCACAAACAGGTAATAATCATCTTTAGTGATACTTGACATTTTTCAAACAAAATTATACGAAAAACCATATTCGTATTTCAGAAAATGCTTATCTTAACCTTTTAACGACACGACATTATGTTTTGCTTCACCTTTACAAAAAGGAATACATTAAAATGATTTGATGATCGTATATAATAATCCAATGTTTGCTACACTGTAATACAACTTATTTTTACAAATTCTTTATTTGGCGTTCTAGCTTATTTCATACTATATAATTTTGCAATGCTAAAATTTGATAAATACGGAAAATCTGAAGCTTTACATATAAGTGACGATTTATATTTGCGTAATTTTCTACCCTAATAAATTACTTGGTTTTCAGTATATCATTGATGACTGCTGTATCCCTATTTTGACATTTTTACCTATTATGTCTCTTTGTTTTGTTCACGCATGGTTTTCATTAATTTAATGTAATTTATTGCGAGTTTCATACAAGTGAGAAGTTTAACTAGCTACAAAACCAGGTTCAACCCACCATGTTCTACACTAGAAAATGCATGTAACAAATCAAGAATATGATAGTTGTTATCCATTCGTTTGATTTGTTGGAGCTTTTGATATTGGAATCTGATTTTATAGACTTTCCGTTGTACACATTTTCGGAGTTCAGTATTTTTGTGATTTTTTTTTACCCATTTTGTGATTTTTCACAGATCGTTGGAAATACACTTGAATTATATACAAGGTTAAACTAGTTATAAAACTGGTTTAATCTAACAAACGAAAATGATTGTACCAAGTCAGGAATATGAAAGTTGTAATCCATTTTCTCATTTGATTATTGACTTTCCGTTTTGCAATCCATGTTTTATATTATTTTACTGTTACTACTAATCATTGTTCAGTGTACAATATTATTTGCAGGTGAGATGCGTATTATTGACGGAGCACAAGAGCACGAAGGCCGACTCGAAGTGTATATGAACGGTGCATGGGGAACGATTTGTGATGACTTTTTTGACGATACTGATGCAACAGTAGCATGTCGGTATCTTGGGTACTGGTATGTATTTATAAAATATGTTATACAGGCTGTCAATGTGTAACTGAAATCATTTAAGACTTGTAAACTCCATTGCATCAGATTTGAAGGAAAAAAAGTTTACTATGTATCTATCCATAACACCATATCAGAACCTGCACAATAAAAATATTCCATTAAAATTATGCATATAATTGATTTAATTGAATATCTGATAACTATACCGTGTTGTATTATTATTTGTTTAATTTATTTGGTATATATACTGAAACCGTTAATCAATCGTCTTTATCATAGTTCAGGAATGGCGTTGACTGCTCATTTTGTTGTTGACGGAACCGGTACGATCTGGATTGATGATCTGAAGTGTTCTGGTAGTGAAGATAGCTTAGTAACATGTAATCATGACTTAAATACTGGAGACTGTAGTCCATCTGAGGATACTGGAGTCATTTGTTCGTCTGCTTGCCCATATGCAGGCAAGTGTGTTGTTAACAAATTCTTAAAGAATATGTTCAAACTTGTAACAGTTATTATTTTAGAATTCAGAAAGACGCACAATGATCTATGGATTACATTACGTCATACAAGGTCCTAATTGCATATAGAAAGGAAAATGTTCAGACTAAATGCGACAAAATGACGTAACAATTAACAGCTGTATGTCACCATTAGGAAAATTAATGGCAGCTGTGATTTTTATTTTCATTTATCAGGGGGTTGGTTAGGTATTCATATTCGATTATTTTACCCCGAGCAAAAACAAACATTAGGCAGCTATGAAATGTTTCGGTTCTTAAGATTCTAATTTTTCAATTCATGAAAACCCTGTACACATAATACTGTTATAAATATTAAATGTTGATTCCCTTATGATATCATAGGTAATAATATATGTTCGGATAATGATTGAAAACACTATTAATTTTCACGTAACTATTTTTTATTTTTTTATCAAATGTTGTTACTTTTTGAGTTAAGCATGAAACGCCAGGTACTCATATTTGACGCCGGAACCATACATTTGTTTGTGCTTGTACCAAGTATGGAGCCTGTCATATAGTGGTTGGCGTTTGTTGCTGTGAATCATTCTAATGTTTGCTCAATATATTTGCATAGATAAGGTTTCAATTTTTAATTCCTTTAAAATTATTATTTCTGGACCATTTAAAGCTGTCTAAATGCATTAGCATACGGGGCATGATCGATTCAATAACATTAGATCAGAGGTGCTCAAATCACAACACTTAAACGACACAATCAGTTAAGATCAAAACAAATAATTTGTTCCATGTATTTTTGTATGTTTTACGAGATGAATAACCAGATTCAGACAACTTGAATACCAATCTTACTTTAAATTTAATGAAACAAAATATAAGTGTGCATATTAAGTTTTTCAATTTGCTCTGTATTTCATCTCAAATAAACAACAATTTTTTAACAGAACAAATGATGTTTTGGATTCTCAGAAAATTAAACCAATATGTGGTGATACCTAAAACCCTACTGTATTTGTATTTTGTTTTTTTAAGCGGTACACTTAAACCGAAACTGTTCTAATACAAGTACACTATTCCAATAAGATCGATTTGATAGTTATCATTTGTTTGCCGGCATGCAAGACACTGTTGAATTCAGAATTTGTAATGAGTCCTTAACAAAACTAAACAAATTACGGAATAAACAAAAAAGATACAGTACTACACAATGCAAAACTACATAACAGGCGGTCTTTCAAACAAATGATCATATACATGCAATGAGAAAAACTGTGGCTAAGACCAAACGTTCCTTTATATTATTGTTACTGTAATGTCAAGTAAAATAAAAGCGAAATAGTTGAAAAAGACATTCAAACTAATACACCAAAACAAAACTGATAAATCGATGACAAAAATGCGAAAAAACCAACAAAAGACAAACAACAACAAAGAAAGCTAATGATAAAGCATTTTGAACCCGAACAAATTCTGAGGATGATCACATCTGCTTCAGAAAGATAAGACATAATTAAGGCAACAGTAATATACCGTTGTTCAAAACTCATAAATCGATTGTGGAAAACAAAACAAATCTAGGTTAAAAACTTAAACTGAGGGAAACGCATAAAATATAAGAGGAGAACAACGACACAACAGAAACACAACATTAAGATGTAACACACACAGAAACGAACTATAATATAACAATGGCCATTTCCTGACTTGGTACACGACGTTTTAAGAAACAAAATGGTGGGTTGAACCTGGTTTTATGGCATGCCAAACCTCCCTCTTTTATGGCAATGTTAAATATAACATTAAAATGACAACATTATATGACAGGACTACATTGCAAATACATGGGAGAACATATAGGGCACAGACACACACGAATGTTTTATAAATTAAGTTGAACAAAAGACGGTTGATGTTCATAGTTATTTGAGCTACTTTCTTGATTTCGTTCTATTAGTAAATGGTGGTTGGAGTATATGGTCAGATTGGAGTGGGTGCTTCTGTGGAATTCACCAGTTTAGAACACGCGAATGTACAAATCCATCACCTCGTTATGGAGGACAATTGTGTCAGGGATATTCATCAGAACAACGAAATTGCAGCATACTATGTTATTCAAGTAGGTATAAGCTTGAAACGTAGGAAAACTGATATTTTGTATTTTTATGATTAAAGAATCTGAAATATATTTTGCTATTGTATCAATTTTTATTTGGGTAAAATAAATGACGAATCATGGTATATTGAACGGAACCAGTATTGATTTATGTAATGTCGATAAAATATTTATGTAAAAATATAACCATCTTGATAAAACATGTCAGTACAAGGTATTATGTGTGCATACGTGTATAACTAACATATGCCTACTTAAGAATATCAATGTATTTGTTGGAATCTTATTTTTATCAATAATACTTAACATTAGTGTCATTCATTAATAATGTATATAATTTTCACTATTTACATAACATTGTTTTATTAATAATATGTAAAGATCCATTCACGAACATACACTATAGATTATATTAATTATTAGTTTACACGAGATTAATGTGCCAATTGTTTTGTTGTACGCAAATGATTTCATTCAAATATCATTCTATAATAAATCGTTGAAGCATTATAAAGACGTGATATAAGTTTTTTTTTATATGTATTCATATTTAGAAGTAGTATAATACTAAAAAAATCAATAGCTTGTGTCTATTCAAATGTCAATATTATTGCATATTTTCTGAATTAATGAAGAATTGAAGCATTATAAAGAGGTGCGCATGTGATGTGTGTTACTTTGCAATGTATTTAATATTATATTTTATCTTTTTTACAGGTTTCGGAAACGGCAGTTGCATAAGGACATACGTCTTTAAACAATCATGTTATACACACGTGCTATAACTAGTTTAGTTAGAAATAATTTATAAAGTGAACAGTACGCAATTTATGTAAATGCAATGTTAACAATAAGAAACAAACCATCATTTATATCACATTGTCTCTCTCCAAATACGTATAATTCAGTTATTCTTGCCCTGTATTTGTATTAATTTAAACAAATACAGTATCAAATATGAACAATAGGTCATTGAGGTCAGATACGTTCTGTGATAATTAAAACTGATCATGAATAATTATGTTTTAGGACAAGTTATGTTTAAGCTATAGTTGTAAAATCAAGTTTCTGGTAAGTGTTTAGGTTGAGTTGTAACACATACTTTAACACCATGATAAAGATAATAAAACAAAATAGAGTCAATGAATAAAGGACTATATGATACTAGTAGGTGTATATAAGTTCATCATAGATACCAGGATTTAAATTTTGTATTTGCGACAAACTAGCATTTCGTCTACAAACGACTCGTCAGTGACGCTCTAATATTTACCACAGGGATACAGCAGTTTGTATAAACCTGCACAACAGTTTAAATCATAATGATATTAAACTCCTGACATGATCCAAAACATATAATTCAGACTTCTTTTTAACATTGGTTGGTAGTGATCATAGAAACATAGTCACTATATTGATAATATAATAGTAACATATATATGCGGAACGAAAAACTTGGTTGATTACAACTCATCATATATATATATGTGAAACTGGTTGGATTATTTGTTTAAAAGCATTTTCAAATTTAATGTATGTTATTGTTTTATATATAAAATGACTGAATAATAGCGAAGCCAACGATACATCTCACGGGGCGATGGATCATATAAATATGATACAGAACATTACAAAAACTAATATATAACAAGTCTAAAAGGCAAACAATAACATTTAAGGTGGTACCTAACACTACAGGGAGATAACTCTGTAATATCAGCTAAACGTTTCAATTACGTCGCGTTGTGAAGGCAATATAAAGCTTCTCAATGATCAAAATTAGTGTTTGTCGAACTGCTATATAACCAGTGTATTTTTTCTGATAAAACGCTTGGTTCAAATTTTTCGATTTTTTTATATTTTTGTTAAAGGGTCAAAGTAAATACTTTGTCAAAATTTTATGAAAATTAAACGAGCCAAATTAATTTTAGTGAAAGTGTTGGGTACCACCTTAAAAGAAAAAAATGTTAATTATTTCGGATAACAGATATCCTTCATCAGTATAAATATGATGTAAAATGAATCTATTCTGATTAAGAAACTTTATTAACCAAATAAGTACATTATTGCCTATAGCTAACATCACGGTTTATTAAAAAATACCTATTTTCTGTAATGGCCCTGTTTTTCTGTAATGGTCTTGTTTTTTTCTGTAATGGCCCTGTTTTTCTATAATGCCCCTGTAGTAATGCCCAGTTTGTCTGTATTGATCCCAGTAAGGGTTTTTAATAAAGTTAATATAGTTAAGTTGTAAAGAGTATACATGTAATATCTTTTTGCATTTTATTTAATTTAGTAATCAGCAACCAACATTAAAAAAACATATAAAGGGATTATTTGTTATCCTTTTTTTCAACACATAACTTCTTTCAACCTCATATCTTGGAAATTTGATATATTTTAAGCTTTATGATTGGGAAGTACAAATTGTTTTTTTTTCAAACTAAACTGTCATTAAAAGAGTAGGAGAGTACATCTAGTTGGCAGCAAAATATACACTTTTGTTCAGTTGGTTAATAAATGTATTAAGAAATGGGTGTTTTTATAATGATCCTGTTATATGATGTCATCGGTCAGTTATAATGGCCTTATATGTCTGTAATGGTTGCCTAGGGCCATTACAGACACTTCATCACAATATAGTTTGTTTCAGTCATGTGCAGGGAAAACTGTCATTATCCAAAACCTTTCACGATCAAGTCTGTCGGCCCTTGACCATCCCCGTTGTGGTCTTTGATTGTGGTGATATGGTTTTTGAGATCAGCTTTGTTGTGCCCATGTGATCTCAAATGACGACTAACGGGAAGGTTGGTCTTGCATATGTACTGCATGCCATATCGACACTGAAAACGGTATACAACATTCAGATTTTTGCAAGTTACATTACAACTAAATCAAAACGAATAAAACATCATAAACAAATTAAATGTAACGATTTACAATTATGTACTTATGCTGATATTGATACAATGATTTTTTTAATTCAGAGATATGATATTTGCAGAGGCTAACTGCCCAGGGTGGATGTCATATATCTAGGATTATTAAATTATTGTACGAACTTAAATCAACGGTCAAGTAGATGCCAGTTACCAATGAGTACACGATGATAAATAGTAAGAAAACATGTTTTGTTATTATAATTTTGTAAATATTGTAAGAAAATTTAACAACACAAACTAATTTTTGTGAACGTCTATTTCATTTAGTGTCTGGTTGATATCTGTCCCATTGCTGATCATACTTAATCTTTTTTTTATATTTATATCTATTGTGATTTTATGATGACGTCTTCATTGAGAAAACACACAAGAATAGAAAAAAAAACACGACGTAGATTTAACGCAAAAAACAATTATATATTAAGAGGTCGAAACAAATTATCTTCACCTTAGAATATTGTAATGTTTTATCAAATTCACAATCTTACAAAACAAATTGCATCATGAAGTACATAACTACATTTACCTGGAGATTACAATATAAATAAGAAGTGACAAGCACCACTACTTGAACTGCATTACATACATGTGTGATGTAGTGGGTAAAACACGCATTATAGAAGTATAAGTAAAACAAGTTACTCTCAAAACCCTTAGTCTACTTATCCCTTTGTAAGTCATTTCTATCCAACTCGTCAATATGATATATTTTAATATCGTGTTGAAAGGTGTATTTTTCTGGTAGTTGATAGAGACAAAAAAAAAATGATTTGTTTAGTTCATTTAGCTGTTTTGTTTTTTTCAGATCAACTAGATGTACAGAAAATTTAACTGAATAAGATTATAGTAGACGTGTTAACCTTGGTTTTAGTTCGTAATCCCGATTTGTTTTCTCTGAATGGATTGATGACTTTTGAACAGCGGTATGCTGCTGTTGCCTTCATATATGTACTATATTAATATTTATTTAACAACATAAACATATATATCCAACAAGTGACTTGATATATAACATGGGAACGAGTATCTGTTATTCCTTCACATTTTTTTTCACTTATTGAAGATTTGATTTTAAAAGCACGAATATTCTAAAAAAAGTGCTATTTTTTAATTTGCAAAACGTATATTAAGCTTTGTAAATCGAGTCGGTTTTATCTAAAATATAAGATATATGAAGATACCTACACATGTTGATGAATATCACATACAGCTCTTTGATTGTACCGACGATAAACATACAAAAGTCTAAGGTTGACAAACAATAACATTAATAATATTCTTGTATGATAAAGTGTTTGGAGATCAATTATGGGATCATACTTGAATAGTGTAAGGACTTTGGATAATTTATATTTTATAATTTATTTTAGATTTTTTCGCCTATAGAATAAAATATAAAATTGATTTGTCGCATTTCATTTTTTATACTTCCTACAATGTATGCCACCTCAGGGGTTATATCTAACCAAGCTAGGGAATGTGAGTATAACAGAAAAAAAATTCATTGAATGGTATTAACTCACATATTGAATCGTACATTACTGACAGTCTCTTCAACTTAACATAATTCTTGTTTTGAATTGTTTTATAAGTGGTATCGTTGTCTTTAAAGCAAACACAGATAAAAGAAAGCTTTCTAAAGGTCAACAATGTTTACAAACCAGGGTGAAACTTATTTTGGGCGTTTGGTTTTGTTTTTTAAAGTGTCTGCCTAATCGATTTTGTTATTAGAAGTGTTGCTCCATCTTCAATTGTATTTGTAAAAAGGCAAGATTCCAATCATTTAACTTGTGCGTAGATCGTTGTCCCCCACAAATGATTTGTTGGTGTACAAATAGCTTCAAACAAGGGGCATCGGGTATACAAAATGTTCAATTTGATCTGACCTAGCAGCGTATTTATATACATCTGCACAGCCAAATGCAAACATCCTTTTAACAAGTATATACTGTCAGAGAGTAGAAGTTCAAAGATGTTAATATTTTGTCACTATGGGTTTGAATAAAAGGAGATACAGGTAAACATCAATACGACATCAACCCAACTACACACATGTATAGAAACATTGAGAGTCAACATATGGTCTTTGTTGATAGAATGGCGACTACATAGATTAATGAGGAGCACACAACCGCCTCATGAAAAAATTTACGGAGAATCTGTTATATTGCTTACCACACGTTTCTGTACACTTTTGGTTATACAACTATGGTTGTTATGACACAAGAGTTATATCATGTTGTGGGTTTCGGAAACAAATGGTTGATGTATTGTGTGAACTATACATTGAGATAGTTATCAACAATACCAGGATTATAATTTTATTGACATTGAGAGTCAACATATTGTCTTTTTTTATATAATGGCGACAACATAGATTAATGAGGAGCACACAACCGCCTCATGACAAAATTTACGGAGTAACTGTAATATTGCTTACAACAAGTTTCTGCACACTTTTTTTGTTATACAACTATGGTTGTTATGACACTAGAGTTATATTATGTTGTGGGTTATGGAAACAAAATTAAGGGTTGATATATTGTGTGAACTATATTTAGAAAAGAACAAATTAATGGATTATTTTTAACGAAAGACCTTTCGTACTAAAATGAGAAGAAGTAATTATATATGTATCACACTACAAGGAAATTACTGGAAATATATCTTTGACGTCCAAAAATCTAGCAACTGATTTTTATTTTGGAATTCTTAGTAAGATTTTGTGCTAAAGACTTGTACCAAATGAAACCGTTTGTGTTAGTTCATGTCGAATTGAGAAAAAAAAAAACACCACCAGAAAAACGCAAAGGATAGCTTCGTGATATTGCTACATATTTGTTTAAGATTTTTGAAAACCAGAAGTTCGGTTAGTTCTTTAAATGAATCCAATCGACTTAACTTATATATACACGTATGTTTTGATTAATATAGTGACAATAGCATGCTGGTTAATCTATAATAGATGATTGGTATATTAACACCATTCAATTTAAGTGGAAAAATTCAATTAAGAATGGAAATGAGGAGAATGGCAAAGAAACAACAACCCGACTAAAGAGGAAACAACAGCTTATGTTAACATCTTTTACAAACTGTTTACTATTACATGGCATGATGTTACAAGCACTAAAGCAAGCGTCTACTTCAATTTCTATTTCATATGTTGTTCCTTCTTTAACATTTGAACTACGTGGGGCGTCTTTCCTTTTATTTCAATTCTTGTCTTTAAAATTCTTTGTTTTCTGGTTATTTCTTTGCCTCTCCAATTTCGTATTTATACTATCCAAAACATTCATCGTAAATTTTCCTGGGGATCATCTAATGCTGCATTGGCCTGAAAGTTTAATTCATTTGTAATGGAAAGGTGTAATATATAATATACACTGATATAGGTGTAATATATAATGTAACAGTGCAAAATTATTGCAATCATGAATAAAAACACCAATTTAAAACGAGTATATACTTGACAGTTAAGGCACTAATTAAGCGTGTAATATCATAATGTGATATAAGACCAGTTTTTTTAAGTATTTATTATAATAAGTTATCTGGTGGGTATGCAATTTTATATTTCTTCTGCATATGATGTACATACTTCTTAGTGCAATGGCAATTTGGAATGAAATATAAGTGACACTATAGGGAGCATCTGTCATCTTGACCATTTACCTTCAATCAATACAGTTGAGAGTCATCTGTGTATACAAGTTTGCATGATCTGCCACCTTATAGTTGCTGAGTTATATATGGAATTGGATGTTTAACATAACCAAAGTCAGTGAAGTGGCAAAATAATGTAGGTCTCTGACATATGTGTACAAGTTTACATGATCCTACAATTTATAGTTGAATCTACTAAAGATATACCAAAAAGAAAGTTTTATGCCAGGAAAACACCAGTATCACATTTAAAATTTTCAGGAAACCTTAATTTTTTTTTTCAAAAGTAACTACATGTAATTATCCTGAAATGTATGTTTTTACCATTGACAGCCATTTATATCCTTCACTTTTCTGTAAAACTGCTGCTAATAACCTGCTGCAAAAGGATGATCATAAGACTTGCAATTGATGAGAAATATAACAAAAAATGTAATTAGAGCAAATTCATATAATTTAAGGATGCACGATGAGACTTTTATATTACTTGTTATCAACTATGGTTGTTCAATAACAAAATAATGAAAATAATAAATTAACTCTAAATTCATTCAAATTGAATCTGCAAAACAATCATAGTCATTATTTTCTTGTTTACCTTCAAGCATTATCCTGCATTCTACACATCATTGTACATGTAGGTGTGTTTTTAAAAGACTTAATCTGTAAGGTATAAGACCACTTGGTCTTTGATCACATGCAAAAGATGAATTAATATGAAAATTCTGATTATAAAATAAAGACAACTAATATTTTGAGTCTGTAAGACATTATTGCGACCCTCATTTAAGATAAATTGCAACCAAATTATTAGTTAAAAAAATATACTTCCCTGTTGGGTGCTAAAACTAAAAAAAAAGACTAGGTGTCTTTCTGTTTATTGCAAAAATAATTAATTACTTCCAGGGGAAAAATTCCAGAAAAAAGTCCAGCTTTATAAAAAATGTGGGCAGCACTTCCACTTTTAAATAATGTTTTTTTTACCCTCAAACAACACATACCCCATACCATAATAGAAGGGAATTGAAGAAAGAAAAAGAGAGGTGTGGGGCAGGTCATTTATACAAGAAATGAAACCATACAACTTCTCCACCAAATGAAATGAGTATAGAGAATCTAAATAGAAAATTCAAATCTCTTACAATGTGCAGCTTTTGAATTAATAATAAATCAACCAGTCCCATTTCTTTTCCTCGTTCCTACGATGTTCCATATGCATGATATGCCGGTTACATGCACTGCAGCTACTATAAGTAAGATATAGTATGAACAAAAATGCTCCACGTGGTCCGAGGTCGTATGTCCGTTCGCAGACAGTATCCGCAACTGACAGTCATACATCTTAACGAACAAAATTTGCGCTAGATAGTGAGTCAGAGCTAACTCGCGAACTTTTTCCAGGTTTCTTCAAACGAAAGGTTACTAGCACTGTCTGTGATCGGACGCACAATTTCTCCAACTCACAAAAAACTTATATCATATGATCTTATAAGTTGGAGCTATTTGTATTCTTCATTTTAAAAGAACGCAATAATTAATCCTTTATGGTAAACCTTGATCCCCGCCGTGCGATCAGCTGTAAGTTGTTTACACACGTTATTGACAGACAACAACGGAACAATGACCTAGATATATCGGGGATAAATTCTAAAATTAAAACAGGGAACCAGTTTTACATCAGTAAAAAGTGGTTATCTCCCTTAGTATTGGAATTTACCTTAAACAACAATTTTCGCTTCTTTTGGCTTTAAGCGTGATACAAACCAATATCCGAGCTGTCTACATGCGACTTCAGCATCCACATCCTCAAACTTCTTTTCACATACTGTTCCCCATTCACTTCTATAGTTTATTTCAAGTCGTCCTTGATTCAAGGCGAAACCATCAGCAATACGCAAATCATCTGCAGAGAAGAATATTCTATCATTATAATTTTCAATCTGTGTGAGAGTTGTTTCAACATTTGTGTGTTTTGTTGACGAAATTTGCACCCACCTAACAAACTATTTTTTTTATTTTTCCGCCTAATTCTGTTCTTGCGATAAATATTTGTTTCGCAATATGTCCCTAAGATATTTGGTATATGCTATCGAACAGTTTATGCGCTTTTGAAATTTACCCTGTGTAACCCAATACTTTTCTTTGTAAGTGTTATCTCCCTAAACACTGTTTTCCTTGTGTCCACTACTCATTTTCAACCATAAAAGATTACGACAAATTTATTTTATAAAATTGCTCGTTATATCCTTCGCATAATTTGTTCTTATTTGACCGAACCAATATGAATGCTTATTCCGAAAAACCGTATAAGATATCAACAAATAGTTTTACTAAATTGTTAGTTGCGATTACCTAACACATAAATTTTGATGGCAAGGCTACATTGAACGTAAAAGTGAGTTTTCTCTCCTCTTGTATTTAAAAATACGCGTATGGTGATATAACTCATTAACCAAATATAATAAAGACCTATGGTCTTTTGATTTGAGGTCCTTGGTTTTTGACCTTGAAATTGATTCTCAAGGTCATATCTTAATCTGACGTTCTAGATTTTGACCTTTGCTTTTACCTCATATGTATACATGATATAGCCATGAGACTTTTGACAAAAGGTATAAAACCATTTAAATTTGAAAAACACAATCGGAAGTGACCTTGTGTAAACCGGAAGTAGCTAGTATGTGTACTTTGATTATTAATATAAAAGTATAGAGAACCAGATATTTTTGGAATTAGTGTCATATAAATCTTGAAATATTATTGGAAGTAACATTTTTCAAACCGAAAGTATTGTATAGAAACCATTAATTTTTGGAATCAGCGTACAATAAGCTATCAATTGACGATTGAAATGACATTTTAAACTTTATTGTACAAACTTCATATTAAAACACGTTGTTTTTGGTGGAAAGACCATCAATTGTTCTCTGAACAATTGGTTTCTGATTATTATAAGTTCGTTCCACTTTTCTGTGGAGAGACCTAGTATATATCTTCTGATTATTATTAAGTCTTTCCACTTTTCTGTGGAAAGACTTATTGTTTTTGTTCTGATTATTAAGTCTTTCCACTTTTCTGTGGAAAGACTTATTGTTTTTGTTCTGATTATAAGGGTTTTCCACTTTTCCCCTTTTCTGTCGCTTAGATATTTGGTACAAATGTTTATGATATCGAACATTTACCCTGTGTAACCAAATACCTTTCTTTGTAGGAGTTATCTCCCCAAACCCTTGTGTCCACTACTCCTTTGCAACCGTAAAAGAATATGACAAATTTCTTTTATAAAATTGCTCATTATATCCTTCGCATGATTTGTCCTATTTTGACCGAAGTAAAATAAAAGCTCCATATGCGAGTTATTTCCCCTTATGCATTTGATATAAGTGCTATGCATTTCTATCTTACAAACCATAGGTGATAGAAACCTAGGATCCTTTGATTTGAGGTCCTTGGTAAAAAAAAATAGGTCAAGGTCAAAGGTCAAGGTCATATTCTAATTTTAGAATTTGGCTTATTTTCACTTATTTCCAAAAACCGTAAAAGATATGACAAATTATTTTCAGTAATTTGGTAGTTGCGACATGTCATTATATGTACATTTTGATCGCAAGTGTACGTTGAACGTAAAAAGGAGTTTATTCCCCTCTTGTATTTAAAAATACGTGTATGATGATATAACTTATTTACCAAATATAATGAAGACCTATGATCTTTTGATTTGAGGTTCTTGGTTTATGACCTTTCAATTGATTTCAAGTGACCGTGTGCAAACCGAAAGTAGCTTCTTTTTGTACTTTTTGTCATATAAAAGTACTTGGAATTCATATCTTTTATAATATAGATACATACACTTTCACTGAAGGCTAGAAATGACTTTCGATGAACCGGAAGTGGCAAATTATCTCCCGTTCTCGTACAAAAGTATATAGGAACGATATATTGTTGTTATAAGTGTGAAAAAAGCTAGCATATGGAACTATATTCTTTTCAATAACTTTGATATGGAAAGTTGACAATCTCTGAACAATTGTTTTTTTAATTATTATGATTTTTTTTTCTCCCGCCAAGTTTTGATTTTTTTTTCACAATATGTCGCTTAGATATTTCATATATAGTATCAAACAGTTATCCGACATGTGACTGTTCCTACTCGCCTTATAATTACAGCCCCTCTGGTCATGTTATAACTGGGGATCTAAACATACTTCAACATGAAAATCTCCTAAAGGTGATTTCTCATGGTCCTAAGTTTAGAGAACCCAAACACATCAATTTGAACCAGAACTTCAAAATAATAATGGATTCCGTTGAGGACTACGCCAGAGCATGGGCTAAACGAGAAGTTGAACTGGACACTTTGTCAGAATGGGTTAAAACAATCAGGTCTCTGATAAAACGTAGCATTCACAAGTTGAAAAATTATGTGAATGATCGACCAAAGTCCGAGACAAAGAGGCAATGACATGTCTATCATCTCTTCATGATAAGTAAGTTGTTGTTCCTGCGGACAAAGCTTCAAATAATATTGTCTTTGTATGTAAATCGTATTACTACGAATGTTTTATAAAAGAATTAGGTATAAAGGAGCACTCAGGTAATTCCACATACAAAGACATATCATTTGACAAGGATGAGATTTTAGCAAATCATAAGTCCTTCATGGCTTCAATAAACATTCCATTGCACACCAAATCGGAGGACTTACCTTGTTTGTATTGAATGCCAAAGCTTCATAAAATTCCGTACAAACAACAGTATATTGCTGGCTCAACTTCATGTTCCACTAAAAAATTGTCCATTACTAACTGGGGCCAATATTATTTTCAATAAGTCTAAACAAAGTTACATGTTTGATAAATATAAACGGTTTATAGACGAAGAATACAACGACAGCATTGACACTGCATTGATGAAAGAAGTTGGCATGTATGAAGACTTAACAAGTATTGACATTATGACTGATGCCCGACATGGCTGGATCAAAACGCTAAGGATTCAAGTGTTGTAGCCATATGAGAGAAAATGCACAACGTACTGAAATGTGAAAATATCATTAAAGCAGACGACTTTGTATCACAGAGACACGAAAAACTTGGAACTCAAAGAATATACCAGTACTTAGATGATAATGATGTAAAAGTGGGTATTCATTCACATGACAGGAACATGCGTATAAATAAGTTGGCACGTGAATCTGGAATAGTAAACCAAAATGATTTATAGCATGGAATAAAAGCAGTAAAAAGTGCCTTGAAAAAAGTTTCCTCTGGACCTAAATATTTACAAGGTAAAACGTGGTCTAAACAGCCTGGGGACAAGGTAGAACCAGTAGCCACCCACTTTCATTAGGCAATTCGTAATTGCGAACAAAATCCTAAAGAGCTAAAGGACTTTTTGATTAATGTTGTGGAACATTACAAAAACAACCATACTAAATGTCACCCAGGTTCCAGATGCAAAAGGGATTTAAATTATGAACCTAAGAGGACAACCATAACTAACTGAATAGCAGAAAAACTACTTCTAGGTGTAATCCATAAATCTGTAATTTTCAAAAGTCCAGATCATTTTGTTTTTGCACGTGATACATCATATGTAGAAAGTTTTAACAATACAATGAACATGTTTCAGGATAGGAGAATAGTGATGCAAATTATAATACACGAGCCTGTTTAGCTGTTTGCCACTGGAATGAAAATGTGAACAGAGGCTTTACATCTATTTGGAATCCTGGAAGGAGAAAAGCACCAAGAAGCATGAAAGGAAAAAAAAATTATAAAACTCCATCTTACTCTTATATGAACAATATATGGAAAAGACAAATAAACTCCATTTATTTGTGACCAAAATTTTGATAGACAAGACAGTTTTCTAAACTATAAAATACTGCATAAAAATATGCAATTGTATGACAAAAACATATTGAAATATGACCAAAAAAAAAAGTGGATTACTTTTATTTAATTGTTATTTTTATTCTTTATATATATATATATATTTAATCTGGAAATTAAATATGTAAATAATGTGTACAGTAAAATGTGTTATTTACATTTTTTTCTTGTCTATTTCAACATGTGTTATTGTTTACATTATCATAATCTGTTTATTTCATTTCTTATCTATCTAAAGACCGCCCATATCCTAATAGGTGTTATTGCAGTAGGGGTGTAACATTTTCTAGGTCATCCCCGGTCTTTAGATGAAAAGTCCTGCACATTAATAACATTCAACTCTCAAAATTTAAACATATCAATAATTTAAACATATTAGTGTATTGTGGATTAGGAAACAAGTTTTGCAACTTATATAAATCCCTTTCCACTTTGCGGGTGCTGCCTTGAAGCGGCATTAGCCAGCTCTTTTTTTGAAATCTACAAGGGTGTCTTTAAAGTGCAAGATATATGGCTCTCTCTTTTCACGGGTCAGCAATTTATCGTCCCCTTTCGACGAACTTTAATCGTTTCCACAAGAACATACTGGCAGAATGTGTCAAGGAAGAGCCGAAAATTCAGTCCCTGCAATTTTGATCTCGAACAGGTGGGCCAGGATTTGCACATTTCATTAAATATCTTGACCGATTGTTATCTGCTTTTACAAAAATCAGGATAGAGGAAGGCACCCTATCTACCTTAACAACACAGTTAAATTTTATTTAGATTTAAACATAAAATTTAAGCGAATTGTACACACATGATTCTATCTATTACACGTAAACAATACGTATATTGCTGGTTTCACACCAAACGCCGTGTAGAGTAAACATGTTTACAATTAGTTTAGTGTAGTGTACACTGGTTTCACATTACATTTGTTCACATCTATACACATTGTTTAGCTACCTGTACATAAGATTTGTTCCCACTTGTAAACTATATGTCATTTAAATGTTCATTACGTAGAACTGAGTTCAATGCATCTAGCGGTAATGAAACAACCATTTGACTTCAAAAGGGGGGGGGGGGGGGGGGGTGGAGTGAGAATGGAAATATTCCGATCCCCATTTTGATAAAAACAAAAAAGGTCATACAGATGATAAGAAAAATATTCTGAATCAAGAGTTTCCCCATACTTTTACTTTTCTACACTGGTTAGAGGTATAGGGGGAGGGTTGAGATCTCACAAACATGTTTAACCCCGCCGCATTTTTGCGCCTGTCCCAAGTCAGGAGCCTCTGGCCTTTGTTAGTCTTGTATTATTTAAATTTTAGTTTCTTGTGTACAATTTGGAAATTAGTATGGCGTTCATTATCACTGAACTAGTATATATTTGTTTAGGGGCCAGCTGAAGGACGCCTCCGGGTGCGGGAATTTCTCGCTACATTGAAGACCTGTTGGTGACCTTCTGCTGTTGTGTTTTTTTATTTTGGTCGGGTTGTTGTCTCTTTGACACATTCCCCATTTCCATTCTCAATTTTATTATAGTGTTAAATATTGAAAAAAAGTATTTGATCACCAGCATCGAAAAAAAAGGAATAAACACGTATGCGCGAAAAAAATCTGACTCAGATAAAAAAAATAGCCCTCCCCCTTTTTTTAAGTTAAGTGGTTGCTACTTTATGAAAGCCATTTTTATAATTTACAGTAGTTTGAGTATACTAGAGATGTCTCGATTACGCATTAGAAAACGTAAGCTGCAGCAGCGTGTTTACAGCCAAAAAAAGGATTGAGATATTAGAGATCTCTACATTTTTATCTTTTCTGTTTGTTTCAAATGGTATTTCTTCTCCAAGGAGTTTTTGGTAAAGGAATAGGGTAACGTTTTTTTTATTCATTTTATGTGTTATTGAACGGATCTGAGATACTAGACAAACATACCATTTACCTCACACTTTTTTTAGTCATGCATTTATGCGTGAATCGTTGTTTGAGTAAAGACCAGTGGCAAATATTTCTGTGTACGTCTAGTCGACTCGGGAACACCTTAACAAATGAATAAGGCAGCAACTATTTACTTCATTTTTGGGGGAGGGAGAGGGGAGCCGGGGTTGGGGGAAGGAGGGGTAGGGGTGCGTGGGCTATTGATTTTTTTTCAGGACAAATTTTGGTAACAAGTCGAAATCAATTTAAGCATTACATAGTGGCATCTGAGGATGAAACAAACATTTTTTGTGTCCAAAACAAAATCCATAGCTCACTAACCCACCCCCTTGCCTTTATGTTTTATACTCAACTACAATAGCACCCCCGGAAAATCAATTGGTTGCTGCCTTATGGGTTCGGCAATGATGCTGCTTTGAGTCTTGCTCAGGGGTTAATAAAATACGTTAATTTTTTTTAACAAAACAAAAATCTGTTAAATTTAGACAACAATTTCAGTAAAGAAGTTCTGTAAAGAACTATACTAATAATTATCAAAAATATCAATTTTTATACTCAAAAATAGTTTCCTCCTTAAATATATACACGGTAAAACTTATGTCCTAAATGCTTAGTTTTGTGTACACTTAACCTACACAAGGCCTACATTGACTATCGACTGTGTGTAGATAAAACATGATTTAAACTACATGTACACATTGAGTTTTATCAATGGGAACGCAATTTTGTTTAGTTTACGTGTGAGTTACACTAACACAACACCGAATTTAGGTCAATGTGAACACGGCCTATGACATCTGTAAGGTAAACTTGTGTAGCTTTTGACGTCTTTTATATAAACATTCGTAGCTCTAAATATCGGACAAATAGCAAACACCTGGCCATCATCAAACAATCGAGTCAGTGTTGTGTACTCATTCTCCAAAATTAACCGATCAAAATCTTGGATTGCATGTTTCGAGCATGATTTTTGTGCCTCGAGCACTTAGCAAAGTTTTAAGTTTCAACCCCAGATGTCTTAAGTAGACACGAGTTGTGACCATTGCATATCATTGACCGTTAAGCAGTATAGTAAATGCATATATAGGACAATTACAAGTACATTATCTTTTACACCTTGATACTATAACGTTTACTTATATTTATGAACAAACTCATACCTAGATCTTCTGTTGACGGCAGTTAGTGGAATCGTCATTGTATGCACAATGCAGTAATTTACTTTCTGAACCAGAGCAATGCACCTCATTTAACCAAATTACACCTTTACCATCAGTAACCAGAGAGGCAGGGTGCATTTTTCCTGACCTTTATATACATACATACAAATTTACATAAAGTATCAGGTACTTTCACATTTTCATATGAATATATGTATTTATGGATTTATTTTTTCTCTCAAAATGCACTATTGTTGTATAGAAACAATTCAATTCTGTCGACTCGTGAAACGAATTGATGACAGAATGACAAAAACACTGAAGAATAAAAATATTTGTTTGACGTTTTTCTGTAAGGTGTAATTTTTTTTTTAAAATTTGCAATACATCATGCATCTAAAAGCGTTTGTGTTTCAAGTTCACGTTTGCTTCTTAAGAATATTTACACAGGAGTTCCATAAGGTTCTGTATAGTGTCCTTTAACATTCCTTATTTATCTGTATGGCATTGCTGATGATTTGATAAGTCTTGTCCGATGGTTTGTGTTTCGACATTATCTTATGTACTTTGTGTTGTATTTACATAGAACGAGTACGTCACTTATTTTTTTTATAACAAGGGTTATTCCCTTTTATCACTTTTGCAAATATAATATGTTCACCTAAAACAAAAGCTGACTATAGACTAAATGAATGTTTACTACACCGAATTAAAATTTGAAATCTTTAAAAAAAAAATGCATCTATACTATTAAACGAGAAGACCTCATTTTGTGTGTCGCTTTTCTTCCTCCCACGATGAATTAATCATCATGCCTCTGTGTCCTATTGGTACCATGCATAGTCGGATTTGTCATCCATTATTATGAATATTCAGTTTGGGTTAATTTGGGAGAAAAACGAAAATTGAGGCGTCCGAATATTGCTTCCGTCAACATCCGATTTTCATGACTTCCGGTTTTAACATTGTTTATACTATAACTTAAATTTACTGCTTTATGGCTATCTAAGTTTCTCAAATATTTAGTCTTGTAAAATGTATTATTTTTTTCTTGAAACGTCGTACAAGTCATATAAAAAAACAAAAGTAACAAAAGAAACAGGCCAGTTAGAACCAGCCGAATAGTTTTTCTGCACTTGTAGTCAGATCAACTCGTGCAAAAAAAATATCCGGCAACGGTTGTTACCGGCCTGTTTCTTTGTTACCTTTGTATTTTATCTTATACTTAAACCGCTTTAAAGTGTTTCATTTTATTTTATGTTTGTGCGTATACAAAAAATTGATAGCAAGTTAAACAATGTTCATATCTTACGAGTATTTTATTTCTTGTGAAATTGAAAGATGAGCGTTTTTTCACAAATACCAAAACAAAAGAATATAGCTTAAACGTCAATTAATGGTCAAGCAACCCAACGAGAAAAATAAAATTTAAGAGGCATCTACACAGTCGGGGCACTTAGCGAACTCCATAATATTATGGAATTGGCTAAATTTGACTGCTTTATGAAAAGCCATTATATTATGAGATTAAATAATATTTCCAGTAATATTATGCGTGTCCATAATTTTGATTATTATTGAATTTCATAATTATGCATGGAAAAATAAAATTTGATGTGTCCGAAAAACAATGTTTTGGGTACTGCTAACAAGTTCCGTAATTTATTAATCTTAAAATGCTATTTTTATTATCATCTATTGTTTATATTCATTCGACAATCGTCGCCTTTCTCGCGTCATATTTATAAATGCTTCCGTCTTCAATGTCTTTTATCGAGGACAGTTTTTGTACAAGGGAGACAAATCGTGCCGTCTTATAAGCCATATTTTTGTTAAATGTATTATCGTTCCTTAAACTATGGATATATCGTTTTGTAGAAAATAAATGTAGAAAATAAGTGTGTCAGTTGACCTCGTTTACAATATATTAGTTTTATCAGGGGGAATTGTTATAAAAAAAATAGTACACATCATTCAGACGTCTTTTAAAATTATAAATAACTATATACACAATAGGTATAGAAACACATTACTTGCGCGTGTTTATACGTCTTGATATGACGAAATTTAATTAATGGTCAGATCCACAAAAACTCATTACATGCAATTGTTATTGTTTATAATTCAGTTTATTTTGCAGACCGTTTCAATGCTACTCATGTGTGTTTGTGTATATTGGGTAAGGTGGGTACATTAATTCGAATACACTTTCAAATCCTTTAAAATTAAAATTTTGTCTGTAATTGAAATGTCTCTTTTGTTGTCTTACATGTCAATCAAAATTACATATTAGTATAAAAATCGAGACACCACGACAGAAGTTTAAAAAAAATCACTATCTACAAACATAGGCAGGTAGAAATTAGATATCCATTTTGGCGTATTACGACGTCGGTCAATATTTGATGATAGATACACCTGAGTATTCAAAACAGCACTATGATTGTTGTTTCTCTACATAACACGTTGAATATCAAAATTAAGTTATTGTCAATTTGACTTCTATATATCTGCTGAACAAAATTCTTAGAAAAATTAAGATAACATATTGGTTCTCGAGAACCACAAACTTAATTTATATACAAGTATAAAAATAGCAGAAGAAATAAATTGTAAATATTAAACTATTTCAATGCGAAGCAAGGCCATGTAATACAATATTATTCAGTTCAGCAGTATGATTAATTGGTAAGAAACAGATGACATAATTTACGTTTGAAGTGAAAACGTATACACATTGCAGAATGAACTCAAAATATTAATGCCTAGTTGAAATTATATCACAACGTACTAATGAGAGTGCAACCTGTCAAAATTATCTTTTTTGCAATAAAGATATAAGTATGAAATGCTGAGATGAAATGGGGATGATGACTTATACATGAAGACATTTATAATAGACTTTTATTTTTGTTTGTTAATATATAATATTTAAATTAAAAATAATAATATTCTATTTTTATTTATCCAAATTTATTCGTTGACTTCTTTGCACATCATACTAGCCAAAACACGAAGTTTGTTAGTCAAAATATAATACAGAATAATATAAATAAATATATTGAATATTTATAATAAAGAGATCTGAACACTCCAAAGGAAAACAAATATCAATCACTACGTGTTAATTGCATTTCATTGAACGTTAAATCAGTTGATTCAAACAATAAAATATAATATAAAAGCTACGACGAATGTTGTATAAACTTTTTAAAGGTTTAAAAATTGTTCTATTATCTCGGCTAATATTCTAAAACTATAACACCTATATTCCTTAATTTCCGAATTAAGTAGTATCGTTTTCATATTTGCAAAAGTAAACCAATTACAAATAAAATACATAAAAACTAACATCAAGATATACCGTACAGCAAGTTGCATCTTTTTAAAATTTCCTATGCATTGTTATGTAAAGAAAAATAAGAACACTATACAAGTTCAAACTCATGACCATTATTTAAAGTATTTTCTATTAGCAGAGTTCTACATTACTTTATATATGCTATGAGGGTATCGCCCAGTTGGTAAAAGCGCGCTCACCTAGACTGCGAGAAGTAGATGTTTGATGAATGCTGGACCAAACGTAAGATTTGAAAGGTGTTTGTCTGCTTTCTTCTACTCAACTTAAGATATTGAGAGTAATGACGTATTGCTCCGGATTCACAACAATATGTCCGGGTAGAACGTCATGTTTAATAGCATAAAATTGAGATCGGAAATAAGGAATATATGTAAAAGAGACAACAGCCAGAGAGCAGACAACAGACTGATACTTTGTGAAATAGCAAGACTTGAATCCTGGTCAACATTTCAGACTAGTAAAAAAGCCGGGTTTATATGATATTATCGTGTTTTGTCGTAAGGAAACTGTGTTTCTCCAATTTAAGTTTAAACGAGTGAATTCATATAAGATATATGAAGTCCCATTGAATTGCATTTAACTAATACAATAATAAATTACATATATGAATGTTACTACATATTTAGTTTACAAAAATGTCGCGCTTACAAAATAAACAATACAACCACTCTCTGTGAAAGAGGGGCGACAGATTCCAGAGAAAATAAACTGACAACGCTATATCTAAAAAAAGAAAAGATAAACATACAAATAATAGAACACAATACACAACACAGAAAAGTAAAAACTTAGCAACACGAATCCCACTGGACACTGGGGATAATATCAGGTGCTCCGGAGGAGTATGCTGATCCTGATCCACATGTGGCACCCGTCGTGTTGCACATGTTATTACAACCCGGTAAATACTCTAATTCAGTAGGTCATATACGTGAAACGGAAGGGGATTTTAGTTATGAAATAAGGAACATATCTGATATCATCTGTAAAACGGTTAATCCAAAACAATCATCTATCATCTACAACATACCGCACTTAATAACCATACTCTATCGATGTATACTCTTCGATTATATTACATAAGTACACTAATTTCAAATCTGAGCAATGCACTGATTCGTTTATTCAAATAAGGCTGTCAATGTGAAAGTTTCGACCCCATTCAAACTCTGGTTCATAATCATCTTTGCGAAACTAAAGCTAATGATCGGAGAGATTTGAAGAAGGCTTATTCTTTTTGGTAAAGTGCTAGACAAAGTATTTTTCGCACAAGCAACATACCATCCGTATATGCAATGTACAAGACAATCCATGCACTTACATTACACCATAATTAATATTATGGTATTCCATAATTTAAGATATATTATGAAATTCAATAATATTATAAAATAACATTAATGTGTGGATTAATATTATAATATCAAATAATTTTGGAAATGCTTATAGATGTTAAAAAATCGATTATATCGTGATAACGATTTTATTGGAATGTGCTTTTAATTCGGTAGACGTATCTATCATGTGGTGGTCTCATAAGATAAAAACTGGCAAAATTTGACATGAGTAACAATTTATTTTGAAATAAATCATTTATCCGTCTTTTCTTTCACCTTAAAAGAATCATAACTTAATAACAGGCAAAAGATACCCAGATGACATAAAAACACACAAGGCGAAAATAAAATGACTACGCCATGGCTAAAAAAGAAGAACAAACACTCTGCCTGAAAACAGTACACATTACAGAAGAAAAACCATACTCTATCGATGTACTCTTCGATTCTATTACATAAGTGCATTAATTTCAAAGCTGATCAATGCACTGATTCGTCCATTCAAATAAGGCAGTCAATGTAAAAGTTTCGACACCATTCAAAGTATCATTATCTTTGGTAAAGTGCTAGTGACAAAGTGTTTTTCGAGAAAGCAGCATACCATACGTATATATACAATATACAAGACAATCCAAGCACTAACATTCCACCATAATGAACATTATAGTATCCCATAATTTAAGATATATTATGAAAATCAATAATATTATAATATAGCATAATGTGTGGATTAATATTATGAAATCAAATAATTTTGGAAATGCTAATAAATTCATAAAAACATTTAAATATCGAACATATTGTGATAACGATTTTTTTTGGAATATTTGTTTATTTCGGTAGATATATCTATCATATGGTGGTCTCTTAAGATAAACACTGGCAATGTTTTGAATTTGACATAAGAAACAATTTATTTTTAAAAATAAACCATTTATCCGTGAGTTCTTTAACTTAAAAAAAAATCATAACTAAATACAGGCAAAGGATAACCAGAGGACATAAAAACCCTCAAGTCGAAAATAAACTGACTACGCCATATAGCTAGAAAAAATAGAATAAAAAATAGAATATTCTTCAAATATGTATTCAAATATAATATATGCAATAGGTTCGTTATCACGATGTGCACGATTTTATATTTCATGCATTGTATTATGCATTTCAAAATTTTTGGATTGCATAATATTAATTTACATGTTATGATATCGTATAATTTTATTGATTCTCATAAAATATATAATGGGATACAGTAATATCGGGCAACTTGTTATTGGGCTGCTTACCCTGAATTTATTTTAGGAAAATTTGGCAGCTTTTGGTTATTATCTATTTTTATAGATAGAGATACACTATTAAAAGCGATAATGTACAGCAAATTAAGAGCTACAAATAAGTCAGCTGGAACACAGTGGTCAATTGGCTCCTTTAGGAGTTATTGTCCTATTTAGTCAATTTTAAACAATTTTCATAAATTTTGTAAATGTTTGTAAATGTTTTCAAAATATTTTTCTTTGTCACTTCTGGGCTAATTTCATTATAAAAACTTTCAAATATTGATAACAGTTCAAAACTTTACCTTTATAGTAAACTTAAAAATGAAATTAAATTTGAGGACTACCTGCACAATCTAAACAATTTTAATAGTCGTCAGCTTTTAACAAAATTACGTGTAAGTGATCATAATTTGGAAATTGAATTAGGACGTTACAAAAAAATTCAAAGAGAACACAGACTGTGCAAAGTTTGTAAAATTTTAGATGATGAGGAACACTTTTTCCTTCATTGCCAAATTAACAGTAATGTAAGACATTCCCTTATAAATGCAATTAAAACCCATTATCCTAATTTTAACCAGCTTGACTCAAACTCTAAACTTAAAACTATTCTAGATCCCAATAAAGATATTTTGTCTAGTGTTGTAGACTATATAAAGCAATCTATGGAATTGCGAAAATAAGGTCCACATTGGTCAATTATTATATACATCTATATATAGATATATGTTATTAATATCAACTTCACTTTTTAAAAACATTTATCATGTATAGTTATATTTCTTGTCACTTGTGTATACATTGTACTATGTTTGCATTTTAACCCGTCAGGGTTTCATGTTTTTTTGCAATAAAGATTATTTAATAAAGATTATATTATAGACAAAGATAATTGTAAGCAGCAAGATTGTTCAATAAAGTCAAATCTACAAACACATCACCAACACCAAAACACAATTTTGCCATAAATCTTTTAAGTGAGGGACACATGCTCTTTAGAGCCTCTAGTTATTTATCATAAAGAAATCGCATGTATAGGCAACCTCTTATAGTATTTGTTATATGATATATTTTTTTTTTTGGTAATTTCACTTTTAAATTTGAAAAAGTATCACCTCCTCCAAAACAGTGGCATCGAATGTTTGCTTATAACTAAGTTTTTATCCAATATTTACAATAGTTACATTGATTTCGTATTCATTGTATTATAGTTTCACGACATTGTTTTTGCTGTTAACATATCGCATGATAAAGGCGAACTGTTTACGTCTGCAACATTAGACAGAAAATTTCACACTTAGTTAACCTGATTCCCAGAGATGATAAAAACAAAGTAATTAAATCGCCACCAGCTGCAATTGCAGACGACTATTATTTGAACTCTAAATGACTAGTCTGACCTACTGAAGGTGTCATAAAATTTAGGAATCCCTTTACGATTAACTTTAACTTTCTACACGGTAAATAACTTTACTTTTTAATTGGAAAATACTGTTATCTTTGGACGAAAATGTAAATTTGTTTCAATATAGTTGTACTGACACTTGCAAAATTTTAAGTAAAATCAATAAAAACGATTTCTACTCTACAGTGTACTAAAATACAATTGCACTCCTTAAAACGATTAACTATTGTTTTCAATCCGTGCAAAATTTAGCACTACTTAAGTAAAGATATCTATTAGTATTTATTTATCGACATGTCGAAAATCCGTTTTTCGGATAAGTAGTTGTATTCATATCAGCCTTAGTTCCTAATGTTGTCGTGTGTAGTTAATACATAAGAATGATGAAGAGCAGCACACAAAAACAATTTAATGATGGTGTCAAACTGTCAAATCCAATGTATCTGGTTTTAAATTTCCTCAAATGCGCCCACGGCGAAAGTTTGATTTTTACGATTTACCGTGGCGTTTCCTTTAAAATTTAGTACACGTGTCGTTTTCTATCTAGTATGCACCTCTGTTTCTGGATTTACCAACATCGCATTCACATGACACGGTTCTATGACTTATAAGACGATCCACTCCGACATGCTTCATTCTTTTTTTTTTAAATACTGTGCAATTTTATGAAAGAAATGACAATATTTAAATAGCGTTTGACCCCGGTTTATTATTTTTAAAATACTAACGTATTTGAAGCATTCTCTTCCTCAATATACGTGAAACATTAGCCAAACAATCATGCAGCTTCATGAAGTTACCTACAGAGTTTTAAGTCTCGGATAGATAATTGTCTTGACGCATTCAACATTTGTAAATCATTTCTTTTTTATAATACTAGTATTTGATTTTTGTACCAAGCGGGTTTTTAAAGATTTAAAAAGTTTCAATATGCTTTTATACGGAGGCCTAAGGGAAAGACTAGAGATCTTTTATAAGACATATGTTAAACCGGGTTCTCCGCAGGACGCAGCTTTATACGACCCCAGTGGTTGAAAACTGAACAGTTGGGGCATATTTGGTCACAATATTCAAGCTTGATTCTGTCTGAATTTGGATTGTGATCAAATATTTGACATAATATAGGTTTTTTGTCACAATATTAATGTGGTCAAAGATCTAACAACTCTATTGCACAATACTGTTAATTGAGGATTTCTTCTTGAAACTTTTCAAAATTCGAAATTTGAACAATTTTGTAAAAAAGGAAGCCCTTCAAAAAATGGTCAACAGAAAATATCCCCCAACTTTTTGACTCCCCCCTCTTGGAGCAATAACTCAATCCTATGATTTCCATTGCAGTATTTTACCTTGTAGTACAATTTCAGAGAGATCCATATACTTAAACACAAGTTAGTGTTATGATTGTTTGGAAACTAGAAACATGCTTCTTTTTGGCCCTTTTTTGGCTCTTAATTCCTACATATATTGGGCAATTAACCCACAACTTAACCCCAGCCTCCCCTTTTTTATATGGTACATTGTGGTACAATTTCAGAGAGATATATACAATTACACATAAGTTATTGTCTTGGAACTAGACAAATGCTTGTTTTGACCCCTTTGTGGCCCTTAATTCCTAAGCTTTGGCCCCATAAGCCTTAAAATGAATCCAAACCTTCTACTTGTGGTTTTAAACATTGCGGTAGGATTTCAGAGCAATTGTTATACTTCTACACAAGTTATTATCCTGAAACTAGAAAAATGCTTGTACTATTCCTAATCGGAAGGGACCATCATCCTCAAAATCAATCTCAACCTTTCTTTTGTGGTATTGAACCTTCTGAAAAAAATTCATGAAGATCTATTAACTTAAACATAAGTTTTTATCCGGAAACCAATGTGTCCCCCCAAAAAAATGGGGTCGTTTAAAAACAAGAATAAATGCTTTGTTTTAGAAAAACATAAATTGGATGCGCAATGGCTATTTTTTTATTTCTATAACTTTACCCCCTCCCGTTTTCTCTCTCAAGAAAATGAATATATTTCATAAATAAGACTTCATCTATTTTTTGGATGAAATATAGTTCTCTAACTTATACAATTGGTAGAGCCTCCTATATCAGTGCTTGAAGTCCGTTATGATTATGACAGTCGACGTGCAAAGAAGTAACTAATCCCCAGCGCATCTTCTTCTTGATCAATCATCTCAACTCAATCATCTCGCGGGGTCCATACGAGTTCACATGTATATGTGCCATGTGTTTTCTTAATTCCGTTTTTTCATCAGCTATTGACTTGATATGTTCTTATCAAAAACATGTATGAGGTATTTTTGTACATGTCATAACTTGTATTTTTGCATTGTACACATTATTACATGTACACAATTTTTGTACATGTTATTATCTGTACAAAATCGCAACTTTTACACGACATATTCATGTTAGTTTATTACCTTTTCTACTGAAAAAAGCCTTTTGCCAAGTTAACAAAAAGAATAACAAATCAACGAATTCAAAAAGGCTACCGTATTAGAGAACAAATGTGTAGTTCCGTCACTCTTTAATATATTTTTGTTTACGTATTTGAATTTTTCGACAAGTTAATCTATCAATCTCATTTTAATTATATATATATATACATGTACATGCATATACAATGTATGTTTGTTAATGGGACTATGTTTCTCTGTCATAAAATCAATTTCAAATTGACTATTCTATGTCATACCTATATATAATAAAAAGTTAAGCACTTTTGTTGTATGTTTATTTCATACGGTCTTATTTACAAATTTAATTCTTCCATAATATCACCGTTGTAGCTTGAATATATAGTAAGAAGGCTCGGTTTAAGTCTAAGAATACAAGTCGAAGTAAAACTTCATTACTCTTAGATCGGACTTTTTGTTCTTGTGTTGTAAGGGATGTATAAATACCCTACCACGTCCGGTTTATGTTTTAGTTGAGAGGTTTTTCTATCGATCTGATTAGATAAGCCATTTTTAACTGATTTCTATAGTTTGTTCATATGTTATGCTATACAATCACAACTGTCACAGGTTAGAAGAAAGTTTGAGCGCTCACAAACATGTTTCAACCCGCTACATTATATATCCATTCGATTACCGATCTGATCGATTAGTTAAGTCTGGTGTATATATTATGTGCTTGTCCAAAGTATGGAAATTATAATTTAGTGGTTGTAAAGGTTAATGTTAGCGATTAGTTGTCTTTTCCATTGTTTTGTAGTGAATATTGCCGTTATTTTTCACAATTGAATTGTTTCACATAATAAATTATTTTTATGTCGTGGCCTTTCATTATCGACTATAAGGTTTTGATTTTTCTCATTGTTGAAGGCCGAAAAGTAGCCTCTTATTGCTAATATCTAGTTCAGTTACACCTTGGGGAAAAGTTGTCTCATTGGCAAACATGCAACATCTATTATTCAAAATTTTAGAAAAGGTAAGGAAATCGGAAATGTATTTAATAGTATTTAATAGAATTCATGCTAATTTTTTTTATTGCAGAAAATTAAATGCAAAGCATTAAACGTTTGGCAAAGAACTTACTCTATTTAAACTGTGATGGGTGTCCATTGTCAATATGGAAAGGGTGTGGGATATCAGCAATACTCCATAAACCAAATTGATGAGCAAGTTTCCAGACAAACAAAATCAAAAGTTAGGAAAATTTGTCTCTTACGGTTCACTCCCTCATTAACACGAGTAACAATACCAAAACATTACCTCCATGTTGCATTATTTGATATGATAAACACGATCGTACATAAATATACCCGTAGTAACATGAATGAATACCTGTAAAGTGTTTCATTAAATCTTCTCGCGTAAGGATTCGATTAATGAAGTGTTTGATTAAAAGAACTGTGTTAAGAAACAACATACCGTTTAGTGGGTTATTTTCGCGGGTGTACAATTTTGCGATGTTCATTGAATAATGTATAAGAAATATTTTGGTGGTTATTATTTTGGCAGATTCAAGACTTTAATTAATTATAACCTTGGCATATGCACTTTTAAAGGATGTTCGGGATAGTCTATCGTAGTCGTCATCGATCTGACTTTCTACCCGAGAGTTTTTGACATGTAAAAAACAATCGAGTAAGGACCAAAAAGCAAGCCACTCGAGAAATGATTGAGAATTCGTCGAGTAACGGTCGAATTGATCGGGAAAAGATCGTGCAGAGATCGAGTTCGGTCGAAATACACAAAATGTACCGATCAGTACTCGATCATTTCGACCTTTGCTCGACTAAAGTCCGATTATTTCAAGATTAACTGGACCAATGTCCGATCTCTTCAAGATGACTACGACTTCTATATTCATTTTATTTCAGACCAACTGGACCAATACCCGATCCCTTCGCGACCACATTCGATCACTCTTCGATCTCTACTCGCCCATACATGAGAACACATGACTGCTACACTATTCTCTAAGAGTGTGTGCAGGTCTCATTAACTCTCATAACTCTGTCTCCACAAAAATATATTGGCAACATCATATTTAACTGTACAAAAATTCCTCTATGTACGTATGCAGTACGTCTTTACTTTTGCAAGTAGAGGCAAAAGACACCAAAGGACCAATCCAACTCGAAGGTCGAAAACAGATCGACTCGGCCATAGCAAAAAAAAAGAGAACCGACGAGAAGACAAACAGCAGGCCACATAATATAGAAAACTAAAAACTTAGCAACACATACCCAACAAAAACCTGTGATGAAGTCAGGTGTTCCGTAAGGAAAGAATATCCTGCAATATTAGCACCGGAGGATTTTTCAAATACAAAAGTAATTGAGCAATAACATTCCTTTTTAGACTGCTGAGTTATCTTTCGAAGTTGGTTTATAACAGCATCAATCAAGATTATATTAACCTGCTTTATGGGATATTTTCTGTTTTGTCTGTCCGTATTTTTATCGTTTGTCTAGGAATGTTTGTACTTGTATAAAAAAAAAATGTACATAGTACAATTGCCAACGAGACAGCTTGTCACAGAAAACCAAATGACATAGAAATGATGAATAACAACTATAGGTCACAGTACTGTTTTCATTCGAACTTTTTTACGTAATTTTACACAAACAGGAGACGAAAGACAAATATTTTTTTTTTAATTTGGAGCGAATTTCGTTCCTACACTAAATACAAACAGTTCAGCGTGCACATGTTTTGATCTTTTGTTTCTAACATACTTTTGCAAAGTATGCATGAACCTATTTCCCTGCTCAATAAGTTCAAATAACAAACAAACAGTGCATGGGTTTTTGACTGTTCAGCAGGGTCAACAAACTCTGAATATAAACGGTGCATTTGTTTCTACAAAATATAACGTTAAACAAACTATAACAAATGACACTCAACGTTTACTAAACTTTGGTTAGAAAGAAATGTACTCTTGATCTCTTGATAGATATATGTAAAGTTGTAAACAGTTTCAGAAAAAGGTATCACTCCAGGGTATTGAAATTCTACTTTGGGTTTTTGGGAAAGTGTGTATTGAAGTGTTCTATAAGAGAACACATAAATATCATACAAAGAACGCATGTCACCGTTACGGTTTAGTAAAAAAATTTCTAGGGAACACACTCCTTAAGAGATCTTTTAAGATACATATGGTGAACACATACATGTCCATTAAAGATTATTAGTTCCACTTAACCCGTTATTTATATCATGAGGCGGATAGTAGTTAAAGAACATGATGTGGGTAGTTGGAGTTGATGTAGGGAAGTTTGAGTCGAGGGATTGGGAACTGGATACATAGGGGTGTGGATGGCGGTGCGGTGGTGGTGTGATAACAATTGAGTTATCCTGGTGAAAATGTTTTGACCGATTTTCGTATAGAAGTAACGGTGTAAGAAAGTTGAAACTAGGCAACACCTGACCATCCGTCTTTTCTGTAACGTTATATGTATAAAAAAAATTCATGAATCATTTGATAAACCAAAAACAGCAGATTTTATATGAACATGTACATACTTGTATTCTATGACTTCCTCAATCTTTATAAACATAATTGAAAATTATTTTCATGCAAGTAACTTTTATAGATTTGTATAGTAAAATCCCGGGCTGAGGGTGGGGTTGTGTTCCGGTGGTTGGAACTACCTCTGTTCGGACGATCAATGCATTTGAATTAGGACATATGGTTGGAACATCCCCCCTTTTCTAAAGGGCTGGATCCGCTCCTGTATCTCGAGTACATTATTTTAGGTTTCATTTCAATTCTAATGTGTAAAATTTTTAAACAACGCATTTTATACAATATTACGACCTAACTACGTTTATACATATTTGTTAGCGTTCACCAGTATTAACCGCAGATAGAAAATGGAAAAAGGCGCGTTGTTGAAATAATCAAATGTAATTTAACAAACAAGAATGGAATGTTAAAGTTGTGGGCTTGTCGCTGATTATAATAAACAGGCTGGGAGTTCCGATAATAAATTTCAAACAAACACTACAACTTGACTGTCAGAGATTTCCTGTCGAAATAATTATCCTCAGTAATTATCCGCTATACTTAGGAAGAATGCATGTGTTGAAGGTCATAAAATGCGAGTTTAATTTTAGTATTTCAGTTTGTTTAGCTTTATACAATCGCTGTAATCGATTGTTATTTTCTTTGAAAAGTTTGCGTCCATTCAAAAATATTTTATACATGTTTACGACGAGAACAGATAAGTAATAAGTTCAACTTTTAGGTCCTTTATGCCACTGTATTGAGTTTTAACATCACGTATGTTTGTATTTGTTGTGAGATAATTCTGACTCCTACCATTTATTTTGACAAATATAATGTCTATCAATAGTAAAACAAGCAGAGCATGATATTAATTCATTGGAAAATTCAGAACTTAAAATTGAGAAAGAAATTGGGAATGTGGAAAAGAGACAATAAGGCAACAATCATTTTTTTATGGGGGGGGGGGTGTCTGGAATTTTTTGGAAAAAAATTATTTTGACGGCCTAGCTCAGAGAAAAAAATAATTTATGTTTTGCACTGTAGCTGAAAAAAAAATATGCTGTCACCTGCTTGAAATATTTTTTTTGCACTGCTGAATTTGAGAACAGTGAAAATAATAACAGTTGAGATGTTTCAAAGCAACATCTGTCCAGTCTACGGATTACGCTAAGATTTTATTTATACTTTATTACTTTTTGTATTTTACTGTAATAGTGTTTGATCCAGAAATATTGAAAACATCGCAAATCTCCCACATGTATGCTACTACATTAAGACATACTTAAAACTGCAACTGTTATAAACATGAAATGGTCCTTTTATAACAGGGATATATATGGTATTATAATCAGTCTTTTAAAGTAGCCATGATTGTGTATGACATAGACTTGTATACCGGTAGTATTTTCCTTTGTATCATTCTTTATACCTCTTTTTTCAATGGAATGTCAATTATCATAGTTGGAAATAGTGGATGTTTATAATTGGAGCTATTCACTCTTTGCCATTAGATATGGCAATGGTGACCACTTCAATTGCAGTATTAACATTCAAGGACTGTGGTACCTATAAGAAAGACTCAGAGAATATCATAATGTAGAAAGTGGGCTACAAAAACACCAGACCACAGCCAATGCCAGGATGTAGACAGAGCCATGCACATTTTACATCAATTAAAAAATTAAAAAGAATTCTATGTAAATTTTGTGGTTTTGAGAAAAAAAATGTGTTTCTGTTCCACATTAAAGGAAATTGTTTTGCTTTCCTTCACAAAAGAAAAAAAAATATCGGAGGTAGGTTCTGAAAAAAAATTATGAACAAAATAAAAATCCCAGACCCCCCCCCCCCCCCCCCAGATAACAAAATAGTTGTTGCCTAACCCGTCCAAAGAGCAGAACACATCACAAGGCCACAAGTGGAATTTCCTTGCATCTTTACAATTTGTTTGTATCCTAATTTAGCAAATAAAGTTTAGTCTCCGAAACATATAATGATTCAAAATGAGAGGTAAATAAAACATACAAGACTACCAAAGGCAAGATAATCCTGACTTAAGACAGTCACACACATGCGGAGTGTATAACATGTTTAGTGATATCTTACCCCCCCCCCCCCCCTCAATTGACATCTAGTCAATGTGGAATTAACAAACACACAACAACAAAAATTTCGAATCCGATGTTAGAAAAGGCCAAATAAAAGAATACTTTAAGACAGGTTGGTGATTGTATCAGCTCGACAGGGACACATTCGAATGTATGCATATTGCAAAGTGCACAAAATCGTTCCGCATCTAACATCCCACGAAGAGGCTACCCATGATAACGGCAATAAACCACCGAGTACTGAAATTCATCAAAACTACAAAAAGGCAAAGAGTCTACACAAAACAACATAAAAAGCTGAGTAACAAAACTACTACCAAAAAAAGAAAGAAAGGGTAACAGATACTGCTCAACAGTAACATTCATCTCTCACAAAAAAAATTGATCAGTTTTACCCGGATTTATTCTGAAAGTTTTATATAACTGTTTTTGGGGGAATAAAAGACAAATTAGACCGTTAGTGTTCTCGTTTGAATTGTTTTACATTGTCATGTCGCTAATATCTTAGTCATTTTGGTCTCTTGTCAAGAGTTGTTTCCTTGGCAATCATACTAAATCTTCTACATATTTGCCCCAGTGTGTCATTCTAGTGCTATGTTTTGAAAAATGTTCAAATCTCATATATCAATTTCCGTCATAAAATATGCGTTTTTTCGCTATTTATCCAGCAAAAATATAAAGATAATAATCATGGTGCGGTTGTGGTGACATCATATCGTAAAAGGAGCGCAGCAACAGCACAGTGAGGTCGTTTAATAGGATCGCAATGGTCGCTCTAGCATACCATCTTTTCGAGAGCGTAGCGAAAGCGCAATTCTAATCGGAGAGATTGCGCTACGACCTCACTACATATAATACTACGATTTTCATGACCATAGGACAATTCTAGCACGCGTATGCCGTCTTCATCACACTCATCTTACGACCTAACTACGTTTATACTAAAACCATTTTGACTTAGTATCAGAGGCCCCACTTACTCTACCCCTACCACCACTCACACGAGTTCTGGTAGATTTTAGTGACATGCTCTGTTGTTTTTGAAAATTAGGAGGAATTAAACAGTATTTATACGGAACATGATGTTAATGTTATTGATGAAGGCGTAGTAAAATCACGATATGAACGTGGTAAGATCGTAGAATGATCGTGGTAAAAATCATACTATAATCGTAGAAGAAGCGTGGAAAATTCGGTATGTGCATACAGTTTTCTTTCTTGTTGTCGGGTTTCTTGTATTTGTATTAGTAGACAGATGCAATGCGGTAATGGATTTCCACATTGTTGAAGGCCATATGGTGATCTATAATTATTTAGTTCTGTGCCATTTTGGTCTCTTGTGAAGAGTTATTTTATTGGCAATCACACAGCATTTTTTTTATTTAAACTGCAGATATATATTTGAATATATCCTCTGGTAAAGAGATTCTTTTTTTTGGTTCGGCTCATCATCACATTCATATTTAGTATAACTGTCCCAGACCATATGTTTATTTGGACCGTACGCGTATGCATACTTATACGGTCGGACCGTATGAGTTTACGCGTATGATCCAGTACCAGCTGACCATATACATGTGATTGGATCATATGAGTTATATTTTAACAATTTATCACAATCTTTATTTTTTAGTTTTACAAATTGTTATTAATTCAATCAGATAGATAAACTGAACAAACGAACAATTGAATTCAAACATTTGTTTAATTGTATATCTGAATCCTATGTTGGTACACTCGCCTATGGTGACTGACACTTGCTATAAAAGTAACGTACTAGTTTTTACATTAAAAAATGTACATGTTTGCAGTTCATGCATGTTCCTTTGCATTTGCATTTATTTGTAAAGTTGCTAAACATTCTAAAACAACTATCCTTCCATAGTATGTCTACTTCAGATATCTTCAATGTCAGTGATCATAATTCAATTAATGTATAAATGATTGATTCTTATGTTGTATTGTTATACCACTGTCCCAGGTTAGGGGGAGGGTTGGGATCTCGCTAACATGTGTAACCCCGCCACATTATTATGTATGTGCCTGTCCCAAGTCAGGAGCCTGTAATTCAGTGGTTGTCGTTTGTTTATGTGTTACATATTTGTTTTTCGCTCGTTTTTTTACATAAATAAGGCCGTTAGTTTTCTCGCTTGAATTGTTTTACATTGTCTTATATCGGGGCCTTTTATAGCTGACTATATGCGGTATGGGCTTTGCTCATTGTTGAAGGCCGTACGGTGACCTATAATTGATAATGTATGTGTCATTTTGGTCTTTTGTGGATAGTTGTCTCATTGGCAATCATACCATATCTTCTTTTTTATAAATACAAGAGATTAATAGAGTTTATAACGAGATATTTTTGAATTAGAAAGAATGTGCAGTTTTTATTTCAATTACAATTATTGAAGTTTTTTTTTTATTAATTTGAGATTTAAGTTTTGATGATCTGTAATATGTATTTGTATCTAATGCACTTGACCAACTTTTTAATATTAGTCAGAACGTACGCGTACGGTCCGACCGTATGAGTATTTTGAAAAGGTACGCCTACGGTCCATAGCCATGTATGAGTTGCTACTTGGTATGTACTAGTATAAATATAAAGCGAGGACTAATATGAAGGAGTACGAAAATTTTGATGACTTTAATACTAGTATACTGTTTTCTCTGTAATCATTCTAACGTTCACCGTATTATCATTTCTGAAAACTTAGTATTTGACATAATTATTTGAAGAAAATATGAATGTCAATACGAAGCCCATTCAATATATGTGTAACCTGGTATAGAAAATTGCAAGTTGATAAAAACCCATGCAAATAATCTTCGACAGATCCTCAGATAAAAGTTTTTAGTCGAGGTAGTTTTTGATGAAATTGAAGTTCAATCAACCTAAAACTATGTATGCATGTACATGTTCCTTATGATATGATCTTTCTTATATCATTGTCAAATTGTAGTGCAATTTCACGGTCCACTGAACAAAGAAAATGATAGTGCAAGTCGGGCATCCGTGTACTGGTGACACATTCTTGTTTCTGATAAAAATTAATATACACTTACTATGTTCCGTTGTCAAGAACAGTAGAGACGCTTTTCACCTTGATGATAGGTTACACAACACTGTTCAAGAATAAGTCGTTGTCTAGTCAACTTATTTAAAACTTTTTATTAACTAGACGATCTTTAACATGCCAATAGAACTTAGTTTATGACTTCTGAATAAAACTATGTTATTGCGATCCATTGTCTAATCCGTTTAATTGAAATATCCCCAAGCCTATCAAATAAAACAATATTGATTGATTGATTACTTAACGTCTAGTGGCAAATAGTTCATGCATATTCGGGACCAATCATATATGATATATAATGTGTTGATATTTATTTAAAATATTGTCAATGGATGGCTACAGTTTCATTGAATCTTCCTCAGAACGTTTGTAGAATGCACCTTCAGGTTTTCAAGATCGTCTGTTTACTATTCTACATGTATCAACATCCTCAAATCATGTATACATGCAAGCTGATTACCCACATCTATTTTAAACTAAATTGAATTTCATTGATTGTTGAAATTTTTAAATGTATTTATTCAAATGGACATAGTATAGCATGTATATAGGATGAAGCCATAACATTGTTATCACACATTGATAATCCAAAATAGTAATACACAAGATTGTAAAGATCGAGCACAAATTACAATTTCAAATTTATTGAAACTTTTGACATTGAATATAATTTAGGCAAATGCATCTTTTAATATTTATACAAAACTATAGTATTATGAGATAGGAGACTGAAATACCAGACACTAAACCATATTACAAAAGATTAGTTAAAGATGTAGAGATGTCATATTATGACCAGCTTTTTCTCACATTTTTTGTCCTTCGGTTTACGTATAGTTGTCTCATTGCCTTTCTTACCCCATCACCTTATTTCTAATTATGGTTTATAAATTAAAATGTTCCCTAATAAATCAAATAAAGTTAAATAATTTGTCATGTAATTAGACGAACATATTAATGGTACCATTTCATTTACTGTGGCTATATGTAATAAATGATAGGTATTCTAGCAATACTAAATACTGAAATTGTTTAGTTTTCTCAGTTCAATAACTTATTTACTCGACATAGTTTCACGTTTTACAATAAAGTTATTGTATATAAATATATTTCAAATCATGGTCAGCGGAAACATAAATTACCAAAGGAATTCGTCGTTTAGTCATTCGAATACGTTGGCGAGAACAAAATTATGGGAATTTCAAAGTTCAAGCGGATGTCCAAGGTAAAGAATTGCTGAGATAAGCACTTTCCTTAAAAAAAGGCTGAATTTGCAAATAAAAAAAAGAACATATATAACCTTCCGACAAATGAGCTGCCCCTCCTAACTATATATATTGAAGTATAAAAGGTACACAGTTAAATAATTTGCTATATTTCTCTCATCGGTTTATTGCGTCAATACAACACAAACAGAACAATGGATACCACTGAACAAGACAGAATTGAAGATCCTTCATTTGAGGAAGAAATAACAGAAACAGAAGAATCAGACATCATACAGTAAGTAAAAATATTTTTTTTTATGTATTCGTTTCCTTAACATTATTATATTGTCAATTTTGAATGATGCGGACGCAACAGCTCAACTAACCATATGGGCTAGGGACTGTTCGTCGAAGCTGTTCTATAATCTGTCATGTGATCTGTCCTACGACTTATATTAGGAATAAATTAGGATAATAATAGGACTAAAGCATCGGTCACACCTTACCGGATAAGACGAACGGACGCCTAACGGATGAAAATAAAAGTTGTCCGTTGACAAAATTGTTATCAGTTGGGCGTCCGTTGATGTACTGACAAACTAAAACGGACGCCTAACGAATGCATAACGGACATGCAACGGATATACAACGGACGAGAAACGGAGACGTAACGGACAGAACGGATGTCGAACGTACATCCAACGGACGAGTACCGCATTAAACGGATAAACAAGATATACGAAAAAATTAAAGGCGACAATTATTATACATGTAAATCGCATTAATATTTAAAATGTTCTATGTAACTGGTTTTGGTTGGTCTTCAAAATGCCGCTCAAGGCCAGTGTCTGACCTGAATAACTGCTGCTTGAATTGTGAAGATGGGCCTTACTGTAAGATCGATTTTGTCCGAGAGCACAATTATTTCGTAGTGCATTTCTTTTAGAACATAAATGAAAATTAATCCCACCTGCGCTTTGTCAAAGAAACTTTTACAGTGTGGTGTACCACTTTTGGGACCAGTTATATCAAAAGTATAGAAAACTTCATCGGGTCTAACCCAAAATATGGACAATTTTATATTTAGGGCGTTTTGAAATCTTTTTTGACAGCTTCCGAAGTGCTAATTTTCAACCTTTTTCAGTTGGACCAAATTACTCATTTCCTTTAAAATTCTAGACCACGTTTTTTTAATGTGTAATTTCACCCCCTTACTTGCAATTTGAGACATTAAACATGGAGAAATAAATTTGACTTTTCCCAAACAGTGTAAATTATGTATGTAATAATCGTTGATTTTTTTTGTCGATTCCTCCATATCTAAATATTTTTCTTTTCTGTTGATGCATATGATAGAAAGATTTCCTATCGAATGAACTAGATTTGGAGCCCGACGTCCGTGAACTTATTACTCTTTGAACTTCTATTTGGGAACCACGTAAAAGGCTCTTGGGCTGATATTGTACCGGATAATACATGCGATATGAGAAATGCCATGTAATAAGCTGATAATATTTGTTGTATACATAGACAGTTGTTATTTGACCTAAAATATCAGTCGTGTTAAGTAATTCAATTTCGATATATTTTCAAAGGGAATGAAAGTATTACATACATGTTCTTGTCTATTACTATATGTGTCGGTAGAATTGTATTATTCCCTTTGAAAATATATCGAAATTGAATTACTTAACACTACTGATATGATATGTCAAATAACTACTGTCTGTGTATACAACAAATATTATCAGATTATTACATGGCATTTTATTATCTGCAAAAATGAAAGCTCAATAAAGATAGTTTATCAAGCTAAACATGCATTTTGTATCGATTTGACAATATTTCAGCCATGACATAATTATTTAAGTACGGTCATGACTTCTATTAAGGGAGTGGCTATTTTACCGGCTATGATTAAAAATTAAAATTCAAGCCGGCAAAATAGCATATGTCTATAGGAATGGCCCTTTGACCGGCACCAGCAAACCATTGAATTTGTTGCCGACGCTGGAAAAAAATAAAATACGCTATTTTGATGGCATTATGTAAGGGAAGCCAAGTTAAAAAAAACTACTTTGTTTTCACAAATGTTAGACTTGTATTTCAAAAGCAAATTTTACAACATTCAGTTAAAAAATCTGAAATTTTAATATTATGCATACATACAGCATTAGACTGACTGATTTCAAATTCAAATTTAAATAAGATGTCATTGCATTAAATGGATGCTTAATATTTTTGTTTTGTTTAAAATTCTCTATAGTTATTTACACTTTGGCTTATAAATGATTTTTAACAGTGATGTCTCAAGTATTGTAAGCTGATTTCTGATATATTTAACTACGGTACATGTATGTCAATATTATTTGATTCTTTTATGTTGACAGTGAACATTTTCATAGTACTTTTAAAAGTTAATGATATCGAATTCACTTGGAAACGGCAAAATAACAAATTCACTTAAATTATATACAAATATTAAAGATATGAACATAATAACCAAAAAATAGATGAAACTTTTATTGCAAAATCTAACGCCGAAATCACAGAAAGTATTAACAATTTATGGAGATCTGGTTGTGAAAAAGAAGAAATTATCATCATTTAATATCACATACATAATCTCCATATTGTCAGTGCCATCATATTTTATTATTTAATACATATATTATTGCTGGTGCCGACAAAATAACCATTTCTAAAGAAATATGCAATTTACCGGCTTAATTTTATTCGTAGATATCTGCAACCAACCATCTAGATACATGTATAAGAAGATGTGGTATGAGTGTCAATGATACAACTCTCCATTCAAATCACAATTTGTTAAAGTAAACCGTTATAGGTAAAAAAAAAAACAACACTCGTCAGTCTTTAACACGTACCCTTTGCTTACACCGAAAAGCTTTGTTATGTTGAGAAGACATAAAACATATTGTTAGTACATTAACATAGGAACGATGTAAGGAAAACTGCATGGTTTGGACATTGAATGTATGGATAATATCCTTAAATATTACAAACAGGATCCTTGTGGACCTCGACACGAGATGATTTTTTTAAAATTTCATGGAAAAAATAATAAACCAAATGATCACTTTATTGAAATTTTGCGGTCACTCGATGTTTTTCATATTAAGATATTGTGACAATGTATTTGATTTGAATTTATTCACACTATAAAAAAAATGTCCACTACCAGTGGTAAACAACTTTATATAATTCATTATAAGCATACAAAACGAAATAGTAACTATTAAGGAATCTGTAATGTACGTGTGTTGATGCCATTACTACATTGATATGTCAGCTGTTGTTTGAATTCACATTAGTAGCGTTTACCACTTCTGATAATAACCTTGTCCTTGAACTTATCTAGCAGGTGTGAGACATCTGGCACATTTACTACATTATTTATGCAATTGAAACGTTATGCAGTTAAGTTTTTCAAGGTCATCTTGCTGGCATATAGCTGAATCATTTAAACACCGTGATTAATAAGTTCGTGGGTATTTTTTTGGTATGCGATGAACTAGTTTTGGTATTAGATGCACCCACAAAATGTAGTATGGCGTAAGCCTAATTTCATGCACTAATTTACACAATAGCAAAATGAATTCGTTGTTCAATATTTCAATAAAATCGCAAAACTGTTTATCTTTATATGAAACTTTTTCTTGTTTATATACAAATTAGTTGTTTATAGTTAACATTTGGCGATATCGTTGAATATACTAAAGATTCGTGTTATATGCAGGAATCATTTGAGGTACAAGTACTTGATGGTTACAAGAGCGCAATTATTTGTTTACATTTTCGAGGCAAGTTTTTTTATTATAAATACCCAAAATGGTACTCATAATAGAATCCGATACGGCATCGATTGGATGATACAGGATTATAATGACATTTAATCGAAAAGTTTTAAAAAATGCGCAGAAAATATTATTCTCATTTTTCAAAGTATAGAAAATATCTACCATTTCTGCACGTCGGAGTCATTAAAAATAAGCATTTTTTCATTAAGCGTGGCAACACATTGTGCAAACATGTTTCCATTTACTTAAACTAATCAGAACTCAAATCAATATTACTTTAGAGTATACAGCATTTATTGTTTTAATCTAAAGAAATGGTAAAAAAAAAAGGGATGGGGTAGGGGACATTGCTCTCTTTTATTATGTTTTACCTTCAAGAACAAAAGTCATTGATATATGGCTTCAATTGAATTTGTTATAAAAAGATCCAGTAGTTATAATTTCCTTGAAGTTTACTTTCAATGGAGTCCTCAAATCATTTTGCACGATTTATTTATTTTAACTGTATGGAGATTTTTTACACCCAGAGAATAAGAGAAAGAGTTGTCCAATGTAAAACGCCCAAACAATCTGATAAAGTTTCGTATTAAGAAATGTGTGTTAAAGCAATCACATGATTTGGCTGTCGATATTGAACATGTTCGCATGCATAAACGGATAGCCGTAAACAAGAGTTTTGCACTATTCTGCCAATAGGCACTCAGAGTACAAGGTATTTATCAATTAACAGGCCACTATAGATTCGATCAAACAGAATATATAAAGAGCAACATATGACAAAAATGTCGGAACGTACTTTTTGGGGTCTAAGTGACAACAAAAATTGTATAAATATATATATTTTAGTAAGGACACATTTGCATTACAGGACAGCTACAAAAGTAGATGGACATTCTAAAAAACTTCTTGGAATGTGCAGAATTTGTGGAACCAATGACCTCCAGCATGGCACTAAGCGAAAGGACTTTTTTCGCACGGAGATGATGCAGTTGTTTCAAATAGATATATCCTTGGACGATCCTCATATCCACCCCGATGCAATATGCAGAAACCATGAAAAAATGCTCCTAAGATTTGCCAAAGCCCAAACAGAGAGGACTGTATTCAGGACCAGCGTTGAGCCTGTTAAGTTTACTCCCCATTTAGTCGAAGGTAATTGTTCGATTTGCTCGCCAATTAACAAAAGAAAGAGAAAACGCAGAGGAACTTTAAAATCTTTAGTTAAAGAATATTCATGTACAGAAGAAGTTGCAGACAATCATAGTCAGCATTTATTGTCAGTACACGCACCATTGCAACTACAGCTTTATGATAATAACATTGAACCAATACATGTAGCTCATTCTAAGTCAGATCAAGTACTCATTCTACCCTATGCAAATGAAATAACTTTATCTGTACACGCAGAAGAAACTGCTGAAACAGCACAGGATGTTATCAAGTCTTTTAACAGATTAACCCAGGAGGAAAAATCTAATTTCATCAGTAAATTTCCAAAGGTATTATCTGAATTTGAGTTAACAAAATTGACTTATGAAATTGGTAAAAACCAAAATGAATTCATATTGAAAGACTGTGACTGCATTTCAAAACATTATACATCAAGAGAAATATTACAGACTTTGAATCCGGTAGAGTGGTTATCCAAAAGAAACAAAGTTTTAATTAACTTCATGACTGGATTGGCCGGAAATAGTTTTGACTTCATTGACCAAATAAACTCAACCGATGCATTTCTATACTGTCGAGCAATGGAATACCTATATAACTTGAGAAATAGAAAGCTAGTTGCTCCTTTTGCCTTTTTGGTATCTCTAGATGTGTATACAAAAACTAGCAGCCGTGTAGCTATAGATGCCCTTGGTAAGAGTAGCCCTGGTGGAAGCTACAAAACATTAAAGCATTGGCTTTCTACATATGCTGAAACAGTCCCAAATGTCCGGATGGTACACTCATAACAGGTTTTGACAATGAACAAGTAGTAGGTTACAAAAGAGGATTAGGTGAAGGTTCAAAATCCCTCACTTCTGTCATAACAACTATTGTTAATACAACAATGCACGACAAAGAAAACTCCACCGTACAACTCAACGAGAACTTCAAACCTAAAAATTGGTTTTCAGTCAATCACTTCGATGAACAGTTAAAAAATGCTAATTCCAATGAAACGAATTCAGAAAGGGTAAAAAGGATCAAGACAGACAAAGAGCACTTTATCAAAGAGGTTTCACAAATTAGAGACAGCAGTCTTCCTCTATTTACCACACTTGAGAACATTCATTATGACCAAATGTACTTTTTTCTCTCTAAAGCCATTAAAGATGTACTGAACGAACAAGAAAACGCAAACGATGAAATCATTGATTACGTAGACAAGCAAGCACACCAAGAGAGTAGACAGAAAAACATCATTGTTTGCACTAGATGTGGGACAGAAAATCTCAAAAGAAAGCAGATTTGCGAAAATTGCCAAGAAAGAGAAGGCATCAAAGAAGCCAAACAAGCACAACAAAGAACAAAAAAGAGTGACGATGTAAGTAAAAGTGTTGGCTCAAAAGAAATTTCTCTAAATACACCGCTCGAAACCGCAACTGCTATTTCGGGACACCAAAGATTTGAGCACGTGCCATCTAATCATAAAGAATCAACCAAACTTATGATGGGTAGACCGGTTTTTTTAAACCCTAATAGTAACGAGGCCGTTGCATTGATACTACGAAGCATAGGCATAAGCTCTGGAATCAATCGATATGAGGGTAACAATAGACATTGGACTTTTGTTTGTTGTGACGGTAGACCTCATAGTTTGTATCAAAAACTTTTAACAGAAAGTGTTATTTGCTCTTACTGTAACCAAGCATTTTTAAACAGAAAGGCATACAAGGATCATCATAAATTGAAACACCAAGGCGAAAGCTCAACATTTTCCTTAGAATTTGATTGGCTTTATATGCGAATTGGATTGGGACACTTCGAGATGAATGTCATCAAGTCCTTTTTTGAACTTAACTGGACGCCATTCTTAGAGAAGATGTGCGAGATCATGCAGTTTACCTCCGATAATGCAAAAAACTTTGCAAAAACATGTAAAGACCATCATGTCGCCTGGCAGCTTCTGTTAGTATTTCACACTACCTCTTTAAAAGAAATGGTAGTGCCATTTGTAAGATACATGATGAAACAAGGAGAAATGCCGACACCAGATAAATATCTCTTATTTTATAAGGAATTCATGTCGTCTAATCCGAGATGGGCATATTTACATTTGCAGGTTTTCAGATTTTCACAGGCAATTATAAATTTAAGAATGGGTGTCAGACGAAATAACAGCTGTCTGGTTCAAAGCGCAAAATTTCATCTTAAAGAACTTTTCTATGGTCGCTCTCATCCCCATTATCGCAACATTGAACTGTTTGACACTTTGCAATATCACTTTATGCCTGACGAAGTAAAGAATATTTGGGACAACAACACAGCATTTACAGTTAGCGGACACAATTCCAAAGGACAAGATCTAGATTTCTTACTGGAAGAAAAAAATAGAGCTGTAAAGCAGTTTATCCCTAGTGGCTCTATACCATCCAATGAAACATGGGATGCTATTTGCTGTAATTTGCAATACATAGAAGATCTTCAAAATTTGGTGTCCTCGTGGGTAGGGACTCACAGATCAAACAACTATCAGACAAAACATGTCGATATAGAATTTGCTGTAAACTCCTTCCGGCAAACTTTGAGAACATATCTCAAACCTGAAAATGAAACCTTTTGTGGTTTAAGTGGATCCAAACTGCACCCTGGGTTACTAAAATTTCTGGAAACATCGACTTTAAAACGAATGGATCACATCAACACTGAGGTTTTGAACGAAGAGCCCAATTTAATAGTTAATCAAAACGAACCAGTTTACGTGTCTGATGAAGAAATTGCAAGTCACATGAACAAATTATAAAAGATTGACATAATAAGAAAAACAGAACATTTGATTCATGATGAATTGAAGGACAATATTTTACGATCTCATTATGAGAATGTTCTGCACAGTATTGACGGAGGGCAGTTAAAAAAAGATGTATACCTCACATTATACTATGAAATTAAAGATGTTATCCAAAGTGAATGTAATATTGGAGAAGATGAGTCAGTCGATTTCGGCACTTTATTATGACGTTCAAGGTGAGATTAGTACCGAAGCATTACTTGATCCTTGTCAGATTGTATCGCTTAATATTGTTTTCATTTTCGTTTTTACAATGATTAATGTATTTTTGTAATCGAATTTATCGTCCAATACTTTTAGAATTAGATCATTTGAAAGTTTAATGATTTGATCAAACTATAGAAAATTCATAGAAGTTGTATATCTTTTACATCAGTGTAAGATGGTACATGAAAATTGATGAGTGTGTATATTTTGCTGGTTGCGGGTTGCGGGCTGCGGGTTGCGGGCTGCGGGTTGTGGGTTGCGATGAATAGTCAGTTGAACAATAAAGAGAGAAGAAAATAAATCACCAAAATATTAGTATATTATATATAGTGTGAGAATGTGTATAAGGGAGGGGGAGGACAGGGGTACCCTTCTCCCTTCTCCCACCCCTCTTCTCCTTTCTCCTACCCCCGTTCTCCTTTCTCCCATTAGAATAAAACATCTCCTTTTGAGATATTTTTTCTTGAAATATTAGATAATTTTTAAAAAGGAGAGATATTTGATTTTTTCTCCTTTCTCCAACTTTTTCTCCTTTCTCCCAGCCTTCCTCTCCTTTCTCCTACCCCCTTTCTCCTTTCTCCCACCCCCTTTCTCCTTTCTCCTACCCCCTTACCCCTGTCCTCCCTCTCATAAGTGATTATTAATGATGTGAAATAAAAGATTAAACGATGCAGTACTCTGTCAGATAATTTTAGACAAAGGGAAATTCCACTTACATTCTAGTAACTAAATATAACCCTACAGTTATAAATCTTAACAGAGCTATTAAGAAGCATTGGCAAATTTTGCAAAGAGATGAATATTGTAAAACAATATTTAAACAGATGCCTATCATTGCATATAAACGCAGTAAAAATTTAAAAGAGCACCTAGCAAAAAGGGAAGGGACCCTTGCTAAAATAAAACTTAGCTAAAAAATCCCGAAACACCGTTAATTAACTATATATATATATTTCTAGTAAAAAAGGCAATAAGTCATTACGACTCTATAAAAACGGTGTCAAGTCTTGAGGTTTAAGAATGTATGTTGGTGATGGGAATCTTTGCATTTGTGGAAAGTTTACCCAAATGTTTGTTAATATGATGTTTGCAATTTGCGCACATGAATGGACAAGAAACATTATCTGCATTCTTTTCATTTTCATATTCCAATATGTATTGAACAACAAACTTTGTAGGTTCTGAATATTTTATTGCAAGTCAAATACTAATACTATCAAGACAAACTAAGAGATGCATGAATGTAGTTGTACTGTATTATTAAAATGTAGATATCTTTGTTGATACTTTGAACTGACTTTGTCTTCATTATTCCAAAGTAAAATTAAAGTTTTCGTTAAGCTGAATAAAGTCATATTATCATTATTAACACAACTGTTATAAAAAGTTCATTGTCAGATTGAAAATTAATGAGTATGTTTGTTGAGAAAATTCAAGATAGAGAAAAATGAGTAGCCCGCAACCCGCAGCCCGCAACCTGCAACCCGCAACCCGCACCCCGCAAAATAGTGCTACTGAAAATTGATTGGCAATACGGAGTTTATTTAAGAATAAATTATAAACTAAATTGTATATAATCGGCTACATTTCAGTTATAGACATTTTCAATCTAGAACTAATATGTAAGTATGAAATTCATTGTTTGTATACGATACATTAATTTACAAATATAATTTGTATATAGACAAAAGGATTTTAATGTGAATGATGCTATTTTCATTTCAAACCTTTATCTAAAAATGTTACCATATTCCTTCCCATATTGTATCGTTTAATTAATGAGATGGATATTGGAGAAGGGGTCAGTTGGTCAGTGATTGAAATGTATTCTATATGTAGGGCATACTAATAAAAATAGAATATTTTATTGATAACCTTACATATGCCATCGTTTATTTTTCAGAATGAATTGTGACCAGTCACGTAAATACAAAATCGGTGAAAAAAAGATATATAAATCAGAAGAAAAAGAGTACTTGGCAAATTTGTCGAATGATCGTCGCATAAAATGTGAAGTTATTAAACAAATTAAATGTCAACTAACAAGGTTAAAAAGGCTGAAGGCTGATCCGGTTACAGCAGTATTTGTGATTAAAGATGTCAAGAAAAACAGAAAGACTAGACCGAAATATCTCGGGTTAGGAGAGCTCTTCGACAAAGTTAAAAAAGGAGAACCAGCTCTCAGCAGCGATGAGTTAAAGAAAGTAAATGGTATAGACATGTTATTCCCAACACATGAAGATATTATTGAAAACGTTACTTTGGTAACTCCCAGCAAACTAAACATTGGACCCGGACATTCCAAGCAACTAGCTGAAAGTCAAAAGAAAATGCTAGAACAGACGGCAACTGTCCCCTCCAATGACACTTTATCAATTGGTTAGTATACTTTTAAAAAAAGGTCTACAGCATATATGTATCAACAAACAGAAAAAAAAATAATCGGAAGACTACGTCAAAATAAGATTATATTTGATATAATACTGCATGAAAAACTTTAGTTGTGATTTCGATATGAATACTTCATTTACTGTTGATTTAAAAAAAAAAAGAAGACCTGTCTGTATATATAGATATATATACGAGTCTAAATTGAAAACTACGTTCAAACCTATGATTGCGTTGGACAAAAACCGCAATTTTTATACGTGTGCATGTAAAACAAATTTCGTTGTAGAAGGGTCTAAAATCTGCACAAACAACATTTCCCAAAAGACCAAAAAAGTGAAAAAGAATATTAAAAAAAACCGCATTTGATTAACAGGTCGAACAACTGATGTTCTTTAACCCTGCTGACTGCCATTGGCGATTGCCAAATAAAATTGATCACAAGATGTATCAACATGGGATCTTAATATAAATTTAAAACAAACAGAAAAAATTTTTAACCTGTGGCCACGATATATATTAACAATTATTTACTTATCTTTTTCAGATATTGACTCCCCAATTCCAAAAAAGAAACAGACCAAAGCAAGCAAAGAAAAAGGTGAATAATTATTCAAAATATTTTTATAGATGCATGGTTCAAATGCATTTTCTAAATACATTTGTCGACGCTAGTGACGTATAAATGTTTTGTTAAATTGATACCAATAGTTTGTTCTGTAAAATGAAAACAAAAACAATCTCTTTCTCAATCCTTATGTCACAACAGAAGTCTTATCATGTTTGTCCATTTATCATTATGCACATCAACACTTGAATTCTAAAAAAAAATCTGTTAAATTTGATCCCTTCGGTTTTTCATAATTGATGTGATTTATGGCACTTTTTTATTTTATAAACTTCTTAACACTTAAAGTGACCAACATGTTGTTATATATTAACAACAGGTCTACAGTATTTGGCATGATATCGCGGCCTGTAAAGTTGGTTTGTTCAGAAAAAAAGAGGAAAATTGGTCAGTGAATAATATTCGATATTTTTTTGTATTTTTAAGGTACTAAATCACCATCCGTAAAGAACAAACAGAAGAAAACAATTGAAAAAAACAGGTATTTAATTCTTATTAAATTAATTTTGTTTTTAAATTGCATGACATAATATTTAAATCATAATACACCTTATCGCAATTTCTCCGCCATTACAAGACATCGTAAACAAAGGTTCCCATACAATATTGACGTCACAACAAAAAACATTTGCTGTCACATTGGAAAAGTGATTGTTAAATGATTTCAATAGTTCCTGTGTCAAAAAACATTACTTGGTGCTCGGTCGGATTACAAAATGTGTGCTCAAAACACTAAGTCTAGCACTTTGGTTGTTGATATATGATTATGAGTGCGATTATTCTGCTCGAAAATGTTATGATTGTAAGAACTGGAGCGTCAGCAGAAAAGAACGTCGTTTTCTATGCAAGAATAAACCGCCATGTTTATCCACATCCATTCTTATAAAAGTCGACGTTATTTGCCAAAAGGGTTTATCACTCAAACCTTTGGGTTTTTTTGTGCAAATTATCAAGAAAGTAATAGGTTTAACATGAACCCTGACAGAAAAGTGAAACATGATTGTTTAAACTTTTGGAGTAGGAGATTTTTAAAGATTATTGGTTACCTTGTTTTTTTCATAACTTTTCTACAATTTGAATTCATAGGAGTAAAAGGTAGTTCTAAAGGAAAGAGCAGAAAAGATAAGTTGCCTCAGATGTCGGGTAAGCCTTACAATATGACTACACTATGAAATCTTCATTTGTTACTTAAGTTTGATATTTTGTTTTGAGTTTGATATTTTGACATTACAAATATCGTAGAGTCACAGTTAAGGAAAGGAATATACAGTATGATGCGGGGTTAAACTATTTTTCTGGCGCCAAACCCTCCCCTATAACCTTAGACAGTAATGAACAGTTCAGTATAAAAACAAGCTTAATTCTTTAGTGTTTGTGTATGTTCTACAAGTAAGTTAACACAACCTGATATTTTCATTTTTAATGGACAATCAAATACTTTTAGGTAAAGAAATTATATTGTTTCTTGTGATTTTAGAAATTGAATTAATGGATGGTATTGAACCTTTACCAGAGCAGACAGAGGTAGAAGTTGGAAATAAAGATGACTTTAGCGATGCCAGCCCAACTCGACCTCGAGTAAGCAATTACATTCTTTTTATACATAAAACTGCAATTACATGTTCGTACAAAATAAAGTACAAATCACTACAAACATCAATATAACATTTTGTTTTGTGTTATTAAAATTTGCTGTTACAAAATGTTAGAAATTATAAAAAAAAAATTAAGGGATGTATCTCCCTCATGCAGAGCTCTGATTCCTTTCACGATTTGGCTATACTTTTTGGACCTTTTGGATTATAGCTTTTCACCTTTTATATAGGCTTTGGGTTTAAAATAGTTTGGCCACGAGCATCACTGAAGAGACATGTATTGTCGAAATTTGCATCCAGTGCAGGACAATTGGTACAGTTAATGTTAGTGTACTGTAATAATTTCAATTTGTATTAACGAAGCGACAGCTTACACAAAAGCGCGATCAGATCATAAACCATGGTGTTTTGACATAAATCAGACACACTTGCCTGTGTTAGATCCCTTTAATAGTTATTGAATGTACTAAAGCCAGACACCACTACGGTTATGAATGTCACACATATAATGACCAACACTGACCAGTTAAAACAGTTTTCATGTCAACTGTACATGTTTCGATAATAACTTATTTTTAATCTTATATGCAGATACTTATTGGTTATCTATAAATATGTAATAGGAATGTTATATTGTTTTAGATGTCAAGCTATGAACAAATGAGGATGGACAGTATAGAGAAAAACAGAAAATTTCTGAGTGGCTTGGCATTTCACCATATACCTCAGGTTTGTAAACATCAATAAATTGTCGTTTGAAAACTACCGAAAATCAGTGCTAGGAATTGTATTAAACTTGTTTTGCGGTGAGAATGTTAAGCTAGCACCGTGGTAAAGGTCTTAATGTATCTTTGAATTTGGAAACAAGTGCGTATATTTCCTTGGTTTCCAAGATTTAGCTCTAAACAGCATGGCAAACATATCCCAAAAAAACCCGTTCAAAATTGAAATTGCAACCCTTTGGTTAAAAAGTATGCAAATAGTTATTAGATTTTGTCATTTTGTCATGAACAGTTTTATTTTATAAAACTAATTTGTTATCATTAATTTAAACCATCCCTTATGTATATATAAAGCACCAGTTTGAATTCCGGAGAGGGAAGAACAAAACATTTTCATCTAACATTGTTGGACTGATGTTTAGACGATTTATATAATCATCTCATATATCTTTCCATATTTTCAGGAGTCATGCACGTCTGAATATATTGTTCAAGGTATATGGGTAATCGTGGCGTTTGAGCAGACCTGGTATCCCGGATTGGTCAAACACATTGACAAGGAGAAGGACAGTATAACAATAACGTTCATGCATCCGAGTGGCAAAAACAAGTTTAAATGGCCGGTTAAAGAAGACAGAATAGACGTTGAGAGGAAGTTTGTAATTTTTGTCTGTTTACCTCCTTGTGCCTGCCCGGAAGGAGAAAACATGTATGTTCTACCTGGAACTGACTATATAAAAAATATATATATTGCATTTCAGAACAAGTATTTTACTCAATAGATGGGGAGCTGCTCTGTTAAATATTAAGTACTAAATGTTGGCCCCATTGCTGTCAATTCTATCTCATTAAATGGCGTTTTTAATACACCATTATGGAAAAAAACTGGCGTTGTCTAATTTGAGATCGATATCTACACGTGATTATTACGAAATAAAAACGACATGCTTAAACTCCTTTATAAGACAGTCATTAGAACCGAGGACGGGAGACCTAAAACAATAAATTGAACTGATACATTTTGTTTTTTAAAATGTTATTGTTTATTTTGATATATATGTAATTTTTGTCAAAGCTCATGTTGATGATTTTTATGGCAATAAAAGTATTTGATTTGATTTGATTAATTTATGTATCCACCAATGATCAAATCAGAATCAGGTTAATAAAACATGTGGTTTCTGTCAACTAACACATTTTTATTGAAATGACAGTTTAATTTGTATTCATGGTATTTTCTTAGTGATGCAAATGCTAATTCCAACATCATTTTGATGTGTTTCTCTGTCTTTGATGCAAGAGTGTATTCCGTAAGCAACTAACATTTTGCATTTACAGCTCATGAATTAGAAAAAACCAAAATATGCCTTATTATTATAAAATTTTCACAAATGCAACCGTTAATGAAATCATGTTTTGATAAATAAAATGTCAAGAAACTGTCAGAAATTCTCCAATTTTATAGTTTCAAATTGTTGGCCTTCAAAGAGCTATTACATGTACATGTGTACCGCCAATACGAACTATTACAATATAGAGGAAAAAATACGGTATATGATATTAAAAAGAAGATGTGGTTTGAATGCCAATGAGACAACTATCCAAAAGAGAACAAAATGACACAGAAATTAACAACTATATGTCACCGTACGGCCTTCAGCAATTAGCAAAGCCAATACCACATAGTCAGCTATAAAAGGCTCCGAAATGACAATGTAAAACAATTCAAACGAGAAAACTAACAGCCTTATTTATATGAAAAAAATGAACTAAAACAACTAGTATGTAACATATAAACAAACGTCAACCACTGAAATACAGACTCTTGATTTGGGACAGTCACATAAATACATAATCTGACGGGGTTAAACATGTTAGCGTAATCCAACCCCCTTTTTACCTGGGACAGTGGTATAACAGTACAACATAAGAACGAACCATTAAAATCAGTTGATAAACGCTTAACTCATAAGATGGACAAAATACAAATGAGCATTTATAAAAAGCGTTTTCATTAACCAAATGAGACCTGTTTATTTTCTGACAGATCGATTAATCGATAACTTTACTAATTGACCCTATTTTCTTGGTTGCTGCCTCCTTAAAGCCAAAAAACAAAATAATAACATTCACCATCTATATATATAACTGTAATCTAAATCTTAGTTATATATTCGTTCCCGTAAAGACGTTGCATTGATTTGAATTATTACATTAATTACCTAAAAATCTATACACTACATAGATACAATTTGTTTATATTTATTTTTCACATCTCTTAAATGATAATTAAGGTTTGCATGCAGTTGTATTCCGAAAATTTGCGATATCCTTTAAATATTGAAGCGGCAGTGATGTAAGAGGTGTCGAATATGAATTAAAATTGAGTACACTATATAATAAAATGTTCTTATCCAAATGATGTGGTTTTATTGCCAATTAGACAAATCTACAAGCGATCAAATGCTACAGCAGCTAACAACTATAACATTAAAACGCATAAAAACGTTAAAACACGCTGCACTTATTTACACCTGTCCTAAGCCAGGACAATATTGTTCGGTGGTTGTCGTTTGTTCGTTATTTGGGGGGGGGGGGGTGTGTGGAAGATACCAAAGTCACAGTCAAACTAACAGATTGAAAATAAACTGACAACACCATGGCAAAAATATAACGACAAATAGACAAATAATAGTACAGAACACACAACGTATATAGAAAACTTAAGACAAAGCAACACGAACCCCACTAAAAACAGGGGTGATCTCAGGTACTCCGGAAGGGTAAGAAGATCCGGCTCCACATGTGACACCCGTTGTTGCTTATGTTATTACAAATCTGGTAAATAGTATAATTTGATAGGTCACATTCGTAAAAGTGCTTTCGTTCTTTATATAAATAAGACCGTTGGTTTTCCGATTGGAATTATTTTAGGCTAGTCGTTTTTCTGGCTCTTTAAAGCTTGCTGTTCGGTGTGAGCCTTGGCTCCGTGTTGAAGGCTATACTTTGATCTAGTGCTTTTAATGGAGAGTTTTCTCAATGTCACTCATTCTGTACGTCATCTTCTTATATCTACAATAATGTCTAATGTCTATCTACATACGACCTTCAACTATGAGTAAAACTCGTACAGCATAGTCTGTTATTAAAGGACCCAAAATGACAAATGATGAACAATACAAACAAGATGGGCCAAGTAAGCTTTTCTCATCAACTGGCGTCCGTCGTCCACTTACTTTAAAAAAAATCTTCTCCTCTGAAAGTGCTGGGCCAAATAAAACAAAACTTGGCCCTAATCAGCCTAAAACATGAATTCGATGACCCCGCCCATCCAACAAGATGACTGTCATGGCAAACATTAGAACATGGGGATAAAATGCAGTTTTTGGCATATACATGTATCTCTGACACTATAGCAAAACTTTATATAGCAAATACAATGTGCATTATGCTGCCGCAAAAATTTCGAATAAAAAGGTCCTCCTTTTCAATGCAAATAAATCATTTGACAAGAAAAGTGTTACTAAAACATACATATAAGTTAAAAAAAAAACAAACATAAAGGAACAATTAAAAACGAAAAGACAATGATATAATAGAAAAATCCTAAACTCAGACTTTGTAAACACGAAAGGAAAACATTTTAAGAATTCATGACTTGGTACAGGCATTATGTAGAAAATAGTAAATGTCCTGAGACAAAATAGACTTCTCAGGAACAAACCACTAACTAAAATAATAAATAAATGATATAATACTACATGAAGCTAACTTATATTCGGTTACTACAGCTGTTCCTCTTTAATGCCGATATCGAGAAAACTTTACATACATTACTCCTCTATCACGTGTGTGTGATGGAGTGAACATGCTTTGTGTTGCTTGACAAGAAACAATTAAGAAATGATAGACTATCATAATAAAGAAACCATGTTGTTTGTCGAAGTACTGCACTTAATCGGAAATATATGTGTGTGAGAGTGCAATATTTAAGACTACAGATCATCGCATTAGCAGGAAACAAAGACTACGGCATATATATTTATGAAACACAATCAGTACATGCACAGCTTAAAACACAAAAAACACATAAACGTAATAAAAAAGTCGTCTTTAACTGATTTTTTACTACAGGAACATTACTTTACTTTACTTTAAAAAGATGAACTTGTCTACCGAAATATTAGAATTATATGAATATGCAAAAACTGCAAAACTCCAAGCATTGAACTATCATCTAGTTAGATATGAAAAACATAATACCAATTGTAATTAAAAGTGTCGCTGCTCGAAAATGAATCAAAATAAACTCATACAGTCCTACATTTATTGTGTTTTTGTATTATATAAACTTTTTCAACTGATTAACTTAGTTTTATTTTATCTTGCGCTGTAAGATCATTATCCCGTGTTTCACCCGTCGAATACTTTGTTTTTCTTTAGAAGCATTTATTTACAATAAAAAGTGTAATACGCTTGTGTTTTGTGTTGCCTTGTCAGTTTCTCAGGTCAGTTTTACAGTTGGCGATTTATCTCTAAACTTTTATCTCAAACGATTATATATATATTAAAGAGGCAAGTGCAATTTGAGGGATCAATTTAACCTCTGTTTTTAACTTAAGTACTTAACATATCTCTGCAGATTGTAATGTATTTATAGCACACGCACGCATACGTCAATGTGTTATTTATATGTTGATACGGTAGGTATATTTGTAAATCTCTTTGATTTCGAGACCAATTTGTCAATGATTGTTATGGTACATAATAATGTCCTGCAGTTAATATATCGAAATGCCTTTTTTGATAGAAATGGTAATTGGTTGGTACATTTATTAAGACTTATGTTATTGAAATAGATACTTTTGTCAATGAATATGGAATAGGAATGAAGGGTTTAATTCATTTTTCTTTTGTTTAGTATAAGATACACCTTGATTTCGTTATATTTGAAAATAATATATCGAGGGCGTATTACCAAGTCTGTCATATATTTTGTTAACGATGCGAATAGTGACAATCGAATCAATGCATTATCATATCGTCTTTCATTGAAAAATTACTGACATGTAGACTTTTAAGAGTATGCCTAATATCGTTGCTTTTACAAAAAGAGAACATTAAATGTAATTATCTATAACCATGTCATATAACAGGTATTTTTCATCAGTTTGATTATGATGTCAAATGACGTACTGATGTATAATAGCCCTAGGCGGATCCAGGGGGTCTGGGGGCCCTGAGGGGCCCGGTCCCCCCTTTTGTGGGGAAAATTTGGTTGATTATATAGGGAATCATTGAAGCATGACTGGAG